>NC_142174.1:12265388-12575463 GCF_029865625.1 Vigna umbellata | reverse complement strand
TACGCCCCATGCGAGTTGGGATCACGTGTCAGACCAACAATCACCTTCTGTAGCTCAGAATCCTCCTCTACCTCCTTCAAGATCTCTTGGAAGTCTGGCCAAAATGGCTTAGAGATAGCTTGCAATTCCCTTTCTTCCCGTTCTCCTTCATACTTCCTCGAAAGAGCGTCGGCAGCTTGGTTCATACTACCCTTCTTATACAGAATCTCAAATTCATAACCCATCAACTTCGCTAACCAGTTTTGTTGATTCTGGGTAGTTATTCTCTGCTCCAACAAATATTTCAAGCTACGCTGGTCTGTGTGCACCGTGAATTTTCTTCCCACCAAGTACGGTCTCCAGTGTTGGATGGCTAACACCAAAGCCATTAACTCCTTCTCGTAGACCGATTTACTTAAGGTGTTCTCCGACAAAGCCTTACTGTAGAAGGCGATGGGCCTCTGGTTTTGGGTCAGCACTGCTCCTATTCCTCCTCCTGAGGCATCACATTCAATATGGAACTCCTGGTTGAAATCAGGTAATTCCAACACAGGCCCCGACGTGATAGCTGCCTTTAAAGCATCCATAGCTTGCTTCGCCTGCTCATTCCACGTGAATCTTCCCTTTTTGAGTAACTCTGTCAATGGTTTTGCTATTTTACCATAGCCCGCTACGAACCTCCGATAGTAACCGGTGAGCCCCAGGAACCCTCTCAACGCTTTTAAGTTTCTAGGTTCTTCCCATTCAACCACCGCTCTAATTTTATCACCGTCCATTTCCACCCCTTGTTCGGAAATTTGATGGCCCAAGTAACATATCTTCCTTCTTCCAAAATCACACTTTTTCCGGTTGGCCACCCACCCATTTCGTTCCAGCAGCTGCAGCACCATACCCAGCTGCTTTAAATGATCCATCCAGTTTGGACTATAGACGAGAATATCGTCGAAAAACACCAGCACCCATTTCCTAAGATACGGTTGTAACACCTGGTTCATTGTACTCTGAAAAGTGGCCGGCGCATTCGTAAGTCCGAACGGCATTACGAGAAACTCGAAATGTCCCAGGTGGGTGCGGAAAGCGGTCTTGGCTACATCCTCTTCCTCCATCCTGATCTGGTGGTACCCAGATTTCAAATCGATCTTTGAGAAGTACTTGGCCCCTCTTAATTCGTCCAGCAGTTCCTCTATTACCGGAATAGGAAATCTGTCCGATACAGTGGCCTTGTTCAGAGCTCTGTAATCTACACAGAAGCGCCAACTCCCATCCTTCTTCTTCACGAGGATGACTGGGCTGGAAAACGGACTCGTACTGTGGCGTATGATCCCGGCCTTCAACATATCATCCACCTGTTTTTCGATTTCCCCTTTCAGAATGTGAGGATAGCGGTATGGCCTCACATTTATAGGGTCTACACCATTTTTCAATTTGATTCGGTGCTGTATGTGACGTATTGGAGGCAGCCCCTGCACATCTTGGAATAAGCGATAGTGGGTTTGCAGCAGCTTTTCCAGTTCAGCCTGCTGCGGGCCTGTCACATCTGTTCCCCACTCACAGCTTTCAGCTGTCTCTATTGCACTTAGACCCCACACCAATGCTCCTGACTCAACGTTATCTCCCAGCTTCCACAAAGATCTGGCTTTCACCAGCTGGCGCGATAGGGCTGGATCACCCTTGATCGTGATCGGTTTATTCCCCACCATATATTCCATTGTCATGCTACCCCAATTCGTCCGAACTTCTCCCAATTTAGCCAACCATGCAACCCCCAGAATAACGTCAACACCCCCCAACTCAAAAACATGAAATTCTTCCTCCACATCCACCCCCTCTAGTCGGATAATCACCCCTTCACAGCGTCCTTGGGTGATCCGTCGACATCCGTCACCCAAACTCACTGGATATGGTACCGTATCAATTACCGGCAAGCCCAGCACCACCACCCTCCGTTCACCAATTTTCCCCGTCAACTTCAAGGTTCCCGGGTTGGTCCACCCCTCTGCCGAGCACGCGGACAGCTCCATCACTTTTTCCTCCTGGTCGCCGTTTACCTCTTCCTCTTCCCCTTCGCCTTCGTCCTCTGCCAGCAATAACACCCGTAGGCTCCTCTCGGCGCATCGATGGCCTGGTGCAAACGGCCCGCCACATCGGAAGCAACGCCCCTCCTCCTTTCTCTTAAGAAACTCGGGGTAGGGTAAGTTTCGAACCATTCGGCCTCGACCTTCGCCCCCAATCGCCGTGCTTCCCCTCGCTGCGGTGTTAACCGCCGCTCCCTCTCTCCTCGCCGGTCCTCCACCCTCGGTTCTTCCAAACGGGCTCGTCGCTGTTTTCGCCGATTCCGATCGCGTCACTATACCCATTGATCGAACACCTAATGGGTTCATCTTGGATCCACTAGCTTGGCTTCCCTGCGCTTTCATCATCGCATCTTCTACGTCGCGCGCAATCCTCATCGCCTCCATCAACGCCGATGGGTTCTGGATCCGCACCTGACCCTTCACGTCCTCCCGCAACCCGGCTAAGAAGTAACCCATCACCTGTTCCTCTGGAATCCCCGTTGTCTGCCCCATCAAGACTTCAAATTGACGCACGAATTCCTCGACTGTTCCTTCCTGACGCAGAGTAGCCAGTCGCTCGAATACGGTCCCCCTGAATCCACCACCGAAGCGATTAATCATGGCTTCTTTCAACCCATTCCACGTTCGGTTTCTCGCCTTCGCTTTCCAGAAAGTGAACCAGTACGCCGCGCTGCCCTCCATGCTTACGTAGGCGACCTCCACCTTTTCTTCATCGTCCGTCACTCTTTGTATATCGAAAAACCTTTCTGCCCGATTGAGCCAACTGAGTGGTTCGTCCCCGTCAAAGGTAGGTAACTCAACCCTTTTCCTCCAAGGCTTTGGCGTTCCACTTCTTTCGCCGTTTCCACCGCCTCGAGTTTCCTCATTCCCTCTGTGTCGGTTATCATTCACGGAGCTATCCTCCGAATTACTCTCCGCGTGATTTCCCTGTCTTTCCAGCATTTTCATAATTTGTTGTAGATCGCGACGTACCGCCGTCGACTCCGCCTTCATTCCCTCCACCGTTATCTCAATCGCTTCTAATCTTGCCTCGTTATCATTCACCATTCTCACGTCGCGTAACTTCTCACCCAATTCGGATCCGGCAGGTCGGACCAAATTGATAGGTTTCTGATAAAGAAACCTTATCTCTCACCCAACTAACACACGCAACAGAGCACAAGTTCTGTATAACCTCTGACTTTATTGATCTCCAAGAAAGAATACAAGAATGAAGTAATCTGAGAGCCTAATCTCCCCCAACAAGACTAACCGTCTGTTTATACACTTCAATTGCCAAAAGTCCCTCTCCTCTCCCCATCTCAACAATTTATACAAAAGTATATTCCCGCTCTTCCTAACTGTTAACACAGTTAGGCAACTAACTCCCTCTAACTGTTAACTAACAGTTAACTAACCTCTCCTCCTCCTTGCATACACTCTCAACTTCCTATCAAGGTGTGAGAGGGTTAAAACCATAAACAACCTCAAAAGGAGAAAGTTTAGTAGTTTTGTGAACTACTCTATTATAAGCAAACTCTATATGAGGTAGATGATCATCCCAATTTTTAATATTGCCCTTCAACATTACCCGTAATAGAGTAGATAGAGACTTATTTACTACTTCTGTTTGCCCATCAGTTTGTGGGTGACATGTAGTAGAAAATAGTAGTTTAGTTCCTAGCTTAGCCCAAAGTGTTTTCCAAAAGTAGCTAAGAAACTTAACATCTCTATCAGAAACTATAGTTTTGGGTAAACCATGCAATTTAACAACTTCTTTAAAGAAGAGTTTTGCTATATAGCTAGCATCATCTACTTTGTGGCAAGGTATAAAATGAGCCATTTTACTAAATCGATCAACCACCACAAAGATAGAATCAAAGCCCTTTTGAGTTCTGGGTAGACCTAAGACAAAATCCATACTAATGTCTTCCCAAGGGGTACTAGCTATGGGAAGAGGAAGATAGAGTCCATGAGGCATTACTTTAGACTTAGCTTGTAAACAAACTATGCAACTAGAACAATGCTTTTGGACATCTATTCTCATGTGTGGCCAATAAAATTTGCTTTTCAAAGTATGAAGAGTTTTATCAACTCCATGATGGCCCATGAGTCCTCCACCATGACTTTCTTTGATAAGAAGCTTTCGAATAGATCCTTGGGGTATGCATAGTTTTCCTTTATTAAAAAGATACCCCTCAGAAATATAAAATCCATCGAATGGCTTCTTAAGACAAGATGCATAAGTAGATGCAAAGGTAGGATCAGATTCATAAAGTTGTTTAATGTCATCAAAACCTAGTATTTGGGATCCTAGAGTAACTAACAATGCATGTCGTCTAGATAAAGCATCCGCAACAACATTAGTACTCCCCTTTTTATGTTTGATGACGTATTGAAACTGCTCAAGGTACTCAATCCACTTTGCATGTCGCTTGTTCAACTTCCCTTGCCCTTTAAGATACTTGAGAGATTCATGGTCAGTGTTTATTATAAACTCTTGAGACACTAAGTAATGCTCCCAAGTTTTCAATGCTCGAATGAGGGCATAAAGTTCTTTGTCATAGGTAGGATAATTCAAAGTAGGTCCCCTAAGTTTTTCACTAAAATAAGCTATTGGGTGACCTTCTTGTATAAGAACAACGCCTATTCCTACCCAGAAGCATCACATTCTACTTGAAAAGCTTTGGAAAAATTAGGTAAATGTAGAATGGGTGCATGTGTTAACTTATGCTTTAAGGTCTCAAAAGCTAGACTTTGTTTCTCATCCCATTTGAATGGCACATCCTTCTTCAAAAGTTCATTAAGGGGAGCAGCAAGAGTAGAAAAATTTTGTACAAAACGTCTATAGAAACCTGCTAGACCTAGAAAACTTCTTACTTCTCCCACTGTTTTGAGGATAGGCCATTCTTGGATAGCTTTGATTTTGCTAGGATCAACATGTACTCCTTCTTTCCCAACTTTGAAGCCTAGAAAAATAACACTCTCTTGACAAAAGGTACATTTGTCAAAGTTGGCAAATAAATGGTGTTGTCTAAGCAAAATCAATACTTTCCTCACATGATGAAGATGTTCTTTAAGACCTTTGCTATAAATTAAAATATCATCAAAGTAGACTACAACAAAACTGCCTATGTATTCCTGAAGGACATGATTCATTAATCGCATGAAGGTACTAGGAGCATTGGTTAAGCCAAAAGGCATGACTAACCATTCATAAAGGCCAAATTTGGTCTTAAAAGCGGTTTTCCATTCATCTCCTTCTTTAATTCTGATTTGATGATACCCACTTTTAAGATCAATCTTGGTGAACATGTTTGCTCCATGTAATTCATCTAGCATATCGTCCAATCTAGGAATAGGGTGCCGATACTTGACTGTAATGTTGTTAATAGCCCTGCAATCTGTACACATTCTCCAAGATCCATCTTTCTTAGGTACTAACAACACTGGCACCGCACAAGGGCTAAGGCTTTTCTGTATCCACCCTTTTCCCAATAAATCATTAACCTGCTTCTCTATCTCTTTGGTTTCTGTGGGGTTAGTCCTATAGGCTGGCCTATTAGGAAGACTGGCTCCTGGAATTAAATCAATTTGATGTTCAATTCCCCGAAGAGGTGGTAAACCACTTGGAACCTCTTTAGGAAATAAATCATTAAACTCTTTCAAAAGCTTTTGTAACCCCTTTGGATGAGAATCAAGTGGATGATTTATGGAAAGAAGTGCCTCCTTACAATAGAGAAGAAAGTGAGGTTGTCCAAGGAAAAGATTTTTGGAAGTGTGTGGTGGGACAACTTCATTGGTTGAGGCACTTTCAACCAAACTCAACTTCGTCTCTTTGGAAACTTTATTAGAGTAAAGTTTCTTCTCACCATCCAACTTCTTCTTAAGTATTATCTGATCCTCTCGCACTTGTGATGGTGTAAGAGGACTCAAGATAATCTTTTTGCCTTTATGTTGAATGGTGATCTTGTTGGTGACTCCATCATGCAAAGCCTGTTTGTCAAATTGCCAAGGCCGTCCAAGTAAAATGTGACCCGCTTCCATTGGAACAATATCACAAATGATTTGGTCTTCATACTTGCCTATGGAAATGGGAACACTTACTTGTTCCGTAACAACTATTCCTTCATCCTCTTTTATCCATTGAAGTTTGTAAGGTTTAGGATGAGGAGTAGGAGTTAAGCCTAGCTTTTCAACCATTCTAGTGCTACAACAATTACAACAAGAACCACTATCCACAATCATAGAACATGTTTTATCAAGAACTTTGCAGCGAGTGTGGAATAGGTTTTCTCGTTGAGTTTGTTCTAAGTCAACATGCTTTGCCTCAAGGAGTCTCCTAACTATGAGAAGATCTCCATCGCAAGGTGGAGCTTCATGTTCCTCTTCAGATGAGGACAACTCAGACACACTAGAGGATGACTCCTCACTATTACTTTTATGTTCAAGGATATAGGTTGACTTTTTAAAGTGACACTCAGTTGAATAGTGTCCTCTGGCCCCACATTTGAAACATCTAGTCTCCCTACCCCTGGTATCTCTGGGTGGCTCTCTTGGAATTCTTTGTTCTTTTCCTTTATAGCTTTCTTTTTCCCTTTTTAGCTCTCTATCTTTGCTTTTGAACTTATCTTGTGTCCTTTCTTGCTCTCTCTCCTTGGTTTCCTCATATCTTGGAAAGCTACCCTCCCTCCTAAGATCTCTCCTATATGATGATGTGGTAGGGTAGGTTCTTTTTGCGGAAGCTTTTCTCCTGTTTTGTTCTTCCACTCTCACACATAGCTGGACAAAATCATTTAGATCTAAGTAAGGTAAGAGTTCTACCTTATCTCTAATCTCATAGTTTAATCCACTCTGGAATCTAGCTATGGTGAATCTCTCCTCCTCTTTGATTCCCGCTCTCAACATGAGTAACTCTAATTTTTGCCTATATTCTTCAACACTCATGTTTCTTTGTTGAAGTCTATGGAGCTTGTCCATGACTTCTCTAGCATAATAGGCTGGGACATGTCGCCTGTGTAAGGCTGCTTTCAACTCATTCCAATATTGGATTTTGTAGTCGCCATTCATCCTTTGGTCCCTTATGATGGATGTCCACCAATAAAGGGTTGCACCTTGAAAGGTTAAGGTGGCTAGGGTCACTCTCCTCCTATCATCTATGTTGTAGCATTCAAAAATTTGTTCAACCTTCATCTCCCACTCAAAGTATTCTTCAACATTATCTCTCCCATAAAAAGGAGGAAGGTCAAGCTTAGGTTCTACATGATGTTCTCTATGGTTGTGATGTCGCCTAGGAGGGTGTTGATAGTGATCATAAGGTTGGTAAGTATGGTGATCACTATGGTGGGAATGATCATCTTGATCATAATTTTGCCTATGAGAGTGATTTCCCTGTGTGTGCCTGCTTTGATTGATAGTAAGAGTGGCGACTATTTGCCTTAGCTCATTCAACTCAGTCTTGGTTCTATTGAGCTCTTCTCGCAACTCTATGTTCTCTTGATCTTGAGTGACATTACCTTGAACACTAGAGTGACTCATGCTTGTGAAGTAGAGAAATTATTTTCACAATGATTTGAAAACCTTGCACAAGTATGAATCAAAACTTTTGAAAAGAGAATTTGAGGTGTTTTTGGTAAATGACTTCGATAGAGATTCTAAAGGTGATGAAACCGAATAGCTCCCAGGAAGGAGAGGTGAGTCACAATGGACAAGCTTAGAAACCTTGTCCTTCCTTAGCCAGAGTGTCTCCTGACGCTTCTCACCCAAGTTTCTAGATAGAAGTCATTCAAAACCTTTTTGAAATGCAAAGATGGTATGCTCCTAGAAACCAAACGAAGGTTTAACTATGTGAAACGCGCTCCTAAGTATCACGGAGACTTAAAACATAAAAGACAATCAAGCAAGAAAATAAATGAATGGAAATGGAAGACAATGATAACCGGCCCTATGTGAAAGTGCAAGTGACACTTGGAGCCCCTTGACACACTTTCACTCTAATAAGTGGGAACTAACTATTACAATGTTGCTTAGTAGACTTGGAATTGCTTGGATAGCATTTTTCCAAGTTACTTTAAGTTTGAAAATGTAAAGCAATTAAACTTCAAAGGTTCCGTGATACAAAGCTGAAAAAATGGAGAAAAAGAGCTATTCTATGTATACAAGGGAGGCTACCAAATCTGAATGTAGTTTAGCTCCAAAAGTATGTGAAATTTTTGGTGTGAAGGGTGGGGAAATGCTGCTGAAAACTGCACAAGAATGGAGCTTGGAGAACAACCTTTGTAGCCAATTCTACAAACTCTCCACTTCCTAGTATGCTACCCTCTTGGAGGAAGCTTGTTGGAACTTGGATCACCTCAAAATGAAGTCACACTCCACTGTCAAACACTGAAACCGTGAGGTGATGGAAAATCTGCTGCACTAGAAATTAGTTAACCAAAAACCAGTTTTTAAACATAGTTTGGAAGCCAAAAATGATGAATGCAAGTGATATACGGCTAGAACAAAAGGTAGCACTCAAAAGGAACCTAGGATAGGGTCTAGAACAGATTATAAAAGCAAGAAAAGACTCAAAACAGTGAGGAAAAATCTGTGCTGTAAAACTGTTTGATGTAATTTCCAAACTGTTTGTCAAAATGCCACAAAGAACTGTAGAACTTGTGTTTTCTGGTTTTTTTGATGTGTAAACTGGATTGCAGGGATTTAATTGCCTTTTTCAGATTGGTTTACACCTGTGTATGGATTTAATTGTGTTTGGGACAAGATCCCCAGCTTTTGCCAAACCAGTTTACAATTTGAATCTAAGATGGTGGCTAAAAATATGACAACAGCAGTAAAAGTGGCTGAAAAATAAGAAACAACAGTATGGAATTTGAATGGCAGTGAAGTCAACTGCTCAATGACACTTCAAGCAGCTTTATAGCATCATAATAGGTGTGTCCAAGCACTCAATCAGCAAAGAAATTGACTGCTGTAAAAGATGACAAGTGCACTACTTAAAAATGAGGAAAATTTGGTGATGCAGCAAGTCAATACTAAGTTGGCTCAAAATTTACCATATGAACAGTAACCAACCAATTTCAATTCACCAAAATGACTCGAAACTCAATGAAACTGATCTAAAACAGACAAGATCTCAATATGAGTTGTGCACTTGCATATTTCAAGTAAAATGATGGTTCAAGATTTGAAATGATACCTTGGCTATGAAAAGAGCAATTGGACAGTGCAAACAGGTTTTAAATGATCAAATGAATGTGTTCAAACAGTTGCAATGCACAGAAACATACACATGCTCGAAATCATAGTCAGAGTTGCTAATTATGCAGCAAAAAAACTAGAAATCTGCATTAGAATTGAAAAAATTACATAGAATCAAGGCTGGCTGGATCAAACAAGATAGAAGAATGGTCCTATGCACTAGATCTAGCTTAGAAAAGATGAGCTAGAAGATTAAAATGACCTAAGACACAAGCAATGATATCAAGTACGGTGCAAAACTTGAAAATATTGTGACATTACCGAAACAGAGTTTTTAAACAACTCAACTACTCTTTTTGTGATTCTGTGAGGATTGTGTGTTGTTATACTTCTAGCAATGCTTAAGAACATCACAAAAACTCGTACAAAGCTTAACAATCACTAAATCTGAATCAAAACAGATTACAAAATATAAACCCAGAACTTGACTTTTTTCTGCAGAATTTGGAACCAAAAACAGTGTGCACTGCTGTTAACTCAAATGATCAAGCTGATTTGATGTCATTGCTTTATAGGATCAACATAGAGCTTAGTAGATGCACACGACTCAAAGAAAACGAAAAAAAAAAAAAAAAAAAAAAAAACGAAGCTGAAAACAGTAGCAATTACTTGACGGAATTAAAACTGCAGTGATTTTCTGCACATGACCGTGATACAAAACGGAAATGATGAATTTAGATGAATTGGATTCAATTAAAAGAATTGCACCGATTAAAATGAAGAACAAACACTAACGAACAGTGAATAGAATCAAACATTCACTCAAACAAAGAATCAAGCCAGAAAACAAAATGGAACTGTGACATATATGAACAGCACAAGACGGAAAAAAAAAACAGAGGAATGGATATGAGACACTTAGCTCTTGAAGCGTGACTGAAACGACTGGCTCTTGATGCCAAATGATGGAAGCATCCTTGCAATTCAATCACGAACACTTCCAAAACCAGAGAAGGCAGCGGTTAGTTGGATGACGATGAGGCACGGTAAGTGTTTGATGAATGTTTCAATGAAGGTGTATGAGTAGATCAAGGAATCTCAAGCTCCGAAAGCCTTCCAAGAGGGAAGGAAGCTAGAGGAGAATGTGCAGAATAGGCACAAAGTGTTTGAACTCAGAAAGAATGTCTGGAGAAATCTCAACAGCATATCATTATCAATTCAAAGTTGAATTTACAAAGGATGAAGCCCCCTATTTATAGATGAAGGAGAACTTCTAAGACGTGTGATGCAAGCTATTCTAAAGGCACGTGATGCAATGAAAAGAAGCTTGGGAAGCAAGCTAAGTTTGCCAGCTAAGCAGAACTGCAGAGGAAGATGGAGTTGCTGTCTGCAGTGTTCATGCATCTGAGCGTAACAGCAACATCTTCAATTTTATCTCCTTTGCTTTTCCTTGCTTGGTTACTCCTCCAAGTGTTTTGCCAAGCTTTATTTAATGACCTACAAAACAATGTAAAGTTATTTAAAGAGGAGGAAGAGTTTAGTAATTAATACTCCATAAGAGCAAAGTAGTTAGTGCTCCCTCTTCCTCTTGGATTCTCTTAGACATGGCTCTTGTTAAAGGTCCTATGTTGAGCTTGGATGGTCCTCCATCAAATGTTCATGAGAAATATGCACTGAGGAAATTCATCAGTGTTGTAATTTTGTTGGTTATGATAATTCTTTGTGTGGCTCGTACTTCCTTGTTTAAGAAAATATGATGGATCAGTTGCTGGACCTTTGCTGGATAATTATGGAGAAGCTCACCATTTTAATAGATGATAAACTAGATGGAGTATTTCTAGTAAAGTCGGAAAATTATCTGTATTTGCTGATATTAATAATTACACAGAGTTCATTGACTATGAAACGGGATGCTCATGCTTCTTGACATTCTGTCAATCCTTGATGTTAACTCTGCTTATTGCATCTTATTTTTCTGTTAATACATCATGTATCTTGGTTGGATCTTGATTCAGCTTACTCTAAGAATCCCTGTTGTATTGTATTTTGAAATGGCCTAGTCACGAGTGAGGAATATGTTTATTAACTGAAGGAAATTCTTTATTCACTGCAGCTTTTACCTGACTGTGCTCCACACTCCGTTTCCTACATTCTGGAATTGTTGTCTTTGCACCATTGTGCTGGCTGCCAATTTTACCGTGCAGAGAGCCGAGGTCAATCATGGGATTCAGAAGGAAACCATATAGAAAATGTAAGACTGATTTTCCCATCTGAATCTGATGGATGATTGGATGCACACACACACATCTACTTCAATATGCAGTCATCTGCAAATTTTGTTATGAATTTCTGCATTAAAATCTCATTCTCAAGCATTGACAACTTTTTTTTAGTTTCTAGTTTCTACAAATTAACAAAATTGTATATTTTGAACCCCTCGCTACTTACTAGAAACTTAAAAGCACATTTATTACGTGAGAAACGGTGCCTAAAAAGCTGAACTACCCATAATGAAGAATTAAGCCACTTTGCGGACCACAACTTCTAGAAGTGAACCTTTGACATTCCAGAATATGCGAGTTCCTATTGCACATATTTTTTACAATTTTTAAGGATTAAATTAAAGTACATGGTATTTTCAAAGACCCAAACTTTATGTAAACTTTTCAATTCATATTGAAAGACTTGTTTTTTACTTTTTTTTTTCAAACAAAAATGAGGTTAGAAAAGATTACCGTGTCCATCTGAGGCCATTGACCTGTTATTCCCAAGGAGAAAAAGATTTTGCATGTTCAGACTACCGTTGTAAGTGCAGGCAATAACGTTCGTAATGTTGGATTGCAGTAACAATTAATGGTTATGGTCCTCATTTGCAGGCTGGCTTTGGTCCACCTTATGCATTAATTCAAGGGACACTAGAAGCACAAGGCACAGCTTTCAATAAACTTCCTGTGGAAGATTGTCCAACCCTTAGAAGGGGTTCTGTTGCTTGGATTGGTTCTGGTCCTGAATTCTTCGTTAGCCTTGCTGATCATTCAGAGTGGAAACATGAATACACTGTATTTGGTTCTGTTCTTCCAGAAGACATGCATATTGCAGAGAAAATCTCTACACTCCCCACAATAGCTGATGTGTGGAACAATGTCAACGTGACGGTTTTGAAAAAACCTGTTCCTCTGTTGGTCCGTAGAATCCAGAAAAGCCACGTAGATGAAATTTGAAACAAGCTGTGCATCAATGTAGATTGCAATTCTTTTTTGTTCCAAAGCTTATAGTTAAAGTTTGCATTAACTTTTGTTCTGTCTAAACTTTTTCTTCATATTATCATTATTACTCCTTTTTTTAGATCATTGGTCGCTGTAATGTAAGGTAATGAAATTTTAATTTGAGAAAGGCTATAAAAGAGGGAATGGAAAGCTTTTATATCGCTGGAAGAAATCTTAGGAAGAACAATGATGATATCGTGACGTTAAATGATAAATGCACACATACTATTTCAAATTTAATTTTTTCGACTGTTGTTCGTATTGCAGCTCACTACACTTCATTTTCTGTTTCATGGCAGGAACTAAGATAATTTGAGAGAAGATGTGCAAGAGTCTGAGCGGAAAAGTAAAATATATACTGAAAAGATGGGATGTGATTTCATGTAGCTTACATACTTGTAGGAAACCAATTGAACTATAACAAACTGATTATGCTCATAAAGAGATAGATAATCCTTAGATACAATATATGTGACAATGAGAACTGAGAAGAATTGATTTCAATATTATACCAAAACTATGCTATCCCAATTCAATTTACAGTTCTTGTCTAAAATTAAACTTTTAATTACGATAATAGTAGCCATGAGCAACAACGTTGATCATAGGCTTCCAAAAAATCAGCACAGGGCTACAGAGAAGCCCTTATAACTCTTGGCTAAGCTTATAGAAAACCCATGAAGTCCTCTTTTTCACGAAGCCCGTATCCATGGCTGTATGATAGTGAAATCTTCTTCAGATTGTCCAAGAAAAGCACTTAAAATAACACAAAGCTGGAGCTGCTATCAGAATCAGATTCGTCTTGTAGCGATTTAGATGCCAAGGTGAGCCATGGCGTGGATTCACCTGGCTTACTAAGGGCTTCCATGTGATTGCTTGTTTGATATGGTGCTCTGGCAGCAATTCTGCAAAACATTAATGATATGTAAATCAATTGATCGAAAATTTCGCTGTTTTTCTTTAAAAAGAAGAGATAAAAATCTATTTTTCGCCCCAAGATTTGATCAAAATTTGCTGCTGTTTTAAAATTCACCATTTTAACCCACACTAAATTTACCACATCTTAGAATATACAAATACCAGTAACCCTGTTTAAAATGTAAAGATTAAAACCCATTTCAAACAAAATTGAAGGCTCTACTTATGTTGAAGGATTAATTTCTGTGACTCAGCCCACTTACCTATCCTTTCTTTTCTCCAAGAACCGATGAAGTGAAGCTTTTCTAGCCAAAGGTAGATCTGAATAAAAAGAAGCACAAAGCAAAGGATCAGAAACACATAAACCGACACAAAAATCACCCATGTCAGAAAAAAAAACAGAGATTGAAAGAAAGTTACCGCATATAACAGATTTAGACGGTGTTTGAGGGTGCTCCTGAACCGAATTGTTGGCAGTGGTAGGGATGATATTCATAAGAAAAGGAAACGGTCTGCTGGAAGTAGCAGAAATTGCAGCAGGGTACGAGCAAGCATAGCCGTTCTGGTTTTGGGACATTCCTGTGTTGGCAAAAGATATGATATCCTTGGCTTTGTCAGCTTGAATATCATCAAAGACAACAACTTGACCATCATAGAAGATTGTCAACTGCGAACCTCTGAGATCCTTGATCAAACCACTGCACACATGATGGAAAATCATACACATCAATTACTCGATCAAAAGCAGCCATAAAGTCATGAATTGAAGAAGCAAAAGAATGGTACCTGGAATTTCCCATGTTGGGAATCTCTTCTGCGTAGAGATGAGAAGGGTAAGGAAGTTGTTTAGAGAGAAACTTGGAAGATGAAAGGTTCCATGGATCCATCTTGAGATACAGAGTGGTATTAAATCTTGAGTTTTCAATGGCGAAGGTAGGTGTGAGAGGGTGAAGAAGTAGATAATACTTAATTTGTGATGAGAGTGAACCTTATCTTGATTCTTTAATTTATAAAGGGGTGGTGGAATTTAGGCACGAGGAATACATGGGTGTAATTTTGTGTTTATTTTTGTGGTTTAGCTTTTGAAGGACAGCTGCATGCATCTGGTGCAATAGGGACAGGTCATGGGCTGTCGTCAGGTCAACTTGCATGGTACATCGTTTGGTTCGTCATTTATTTGATGTCTGTTTTCTTTTCCTTTGAAAATTCCACAACGTGTTATTTGCGTCTCTCTGAAATATCCGAAAAACCCTTCTTTCCTCCCAATAGCAATGCTGTTGTTTTTCACGTGCTTTTTCAGCTCCTCGCACGTTGCTTAACCCCTTAACCTTACCAAATATACCGTGTGCTTTTAAAAAAAAATATTTTAATAATATTTTTTTGATAATATTTTAATATTATATCATTAATTGATCCAAAATTGTTTCAGAATTAATAACAATAATAATCATAGATTAAACACAAAATAACACATAAAATAATGTTTAAATATTATAAAAATAATTGTTATCAAAAGGATCATTATCCTTTAAAAAAACTAGTTCAAATGTAAGCATTAAAAAGTTTTCAAAATGAAGAAGATAAGAAGAAAAGACTTTAATCTATTTTTTTGTAATTTTGCTCTGCTAGAAGATTTTGTCGGAGATTTCGTATTCAGAAAATTGTGTACGGGATTCACAAATAAAACATTAGAGTTAATGTTCTTTTAACTAAAGTTTGATGTGTTTAACGAAGATTAGTTCCGAACATGCCATGGGTAGTACCAAAGTTTGGGGCTAAAATTTAATGATAGATTTACCGTATGTTCGTCCGTTGGAATGGTGAATCATAAATTAAACGGTTAATTCTAAGATTGATTATATGTTGATTATTCTGGTCAATCATTTTAGATTATTATATTACTTTCAATCAACCTCCTAGACATATAACTTGTGTATCTGAACGACGTTACTAAACGGTTAAAAAATATCATATTAACAAAATTTATGATTATATTGCGATTAGATTAAAAATAAATAAATATTCATAATAATTATTATAAAATTTTAAGGTATGATTTTTAAATATAGATATTAGACACAAGCATCACTAAATTAATATTATACTAATTCGTTATTTATTAACTCGAACATCTAAATATCTTTTTGCACATTTGATCAAAATAGAATACTCGACCCAACACTCATTAGTTTAAAAAATGTAACATGAATACTCAAACAACGACAAATAATTCCAAAATCGATAATATTTAGTGTTAGATACTAATTACAAGTTCAATCTATATATATCGAAACATTAGGTGAGTAAAAAATAAAAAATAATTTGTTTTATGTGTAATTAACATCTAATTTGTAACTTTAAATTAGTTATTTTATTGTGTGATTTTTTATCATTTAATTTTACTATCAATGAGATAATGTAATTTTTATTTCTGTTTACTTTATCTCAAATTCTCTAATCACTTTTTTTATATAAAAAATTAAATGAGTAATTGAAAATGAAAAAAAGAATTGACCTGAGAGTTGAAAAAGAAAAGATACAAGGAAGATCAAATAAATAAATTCTCAAGATGAATACAATGGAATTTTTATAGGTAATCAATATTAAATATTCGAGAAGTTATATAAAATATAATTAAGTCCAATTTAACCTAATTTATTGTGACAGTGAGTTACATCGGGAGAGATGAGAAGATACTTTAAGTGGGTCTGATGAAAATAAACTTTAGAAAGAGTTTGATTGAATATTTGGATGAAGATGCAAGCCATATAAAATTAGACATAGCTGAGGTCGCAGCACTATGATTAAGGCCGACAAAGAAAGCACGCCTTTTATCTTAAAATTAATATTTTTTCAGTTAATACTTATTTGTACTTTTATCATGTCATCAATTCATTCTTTTGTCTTTTTAATCCTAAAAGGAGGTGGTGGAGTTTGATGGTTTCAGGAGAATGGAGAATATGAGGTAGAGTTTTTGGTGAAAGATGGAACAGAAAAAAAACTTTGACGAGGGTTTTTACTTTGACTAAGGGGTAAAAGAGGAATTTCCAAAATTAGGGAGGTATAGGAAGAAATAAATTGAGGTGTAGAAAGTATCAGCCTGATGAGAAATGAAACCGCAAGGATATGTTATGGGCCTATATAAATTGGGCCAACTAAATATCTGAATTAAGTTTATTACTTCTTACACTCCATAATTACTATATGCACCTATATAATATTAGGAAAAGACTATCCTTCACCTCTACATCACATCGCACCATATTATCACTTTGACCGCCGTCACTGTATTGTCGCACTGCTGCTACAGACAAAGAAAAGAGAAGAAGAATGTTGATGAAGAGAGGGAAAATGTTGCACGAAGACAAAAAATGTTGAAATAAAAGAACTTCTTTAGGAAAGGTTTTTTTTTCAAAATATATTTCATATATTATGGACAACTCTTTGTAAACATATTTCGTTTAATAGTGATCTAGAGAACTTGTTCCAAACATTTCAAAACATTTATTTCAAGTTTTTTTTTAAAAAAATTTGTCCTGAAAATTTTATTTTTTAAATTCTGTTTTTAAAATCTTGTTCTGAAAATTTTATTCAAGAAAATCTCTGAAATATATAACTCAGAAGTTGCTTTTATAAAGAGTAAAATATCATCTTGAAAACTTGAGGGGGTATGCAAAGAAATTGTTAGGATGCAGGAAGTAAAAGCCCGAAATTAATAGGCCGGGTTTAGCCCAAATTAACATTCTCAGTGTCGTTACTTGTAGGCGGTTGATTGGTGAGAAAAGAGACGGTTGAGAGTTGAACTTCCTGGCGCGCAAAGCCTTCTCTGCAATCGATGGTTCAATTTCACGAACACATCATCACAGAGCTTCTAGAAGATTCCAATGGCGGTCTCGTGGTTCTCTCGTCCGGCCTTTCTCTCTCTAAACTCGTCTCGTCTCTCCTTATTCTACACTCCTCATCCGAGGGAACGCTCCTTCTTCTCTCTCCTTCCTCCACTTCACTCAAATCCAAAATCACCTTCCACCTCAAAACCCTAAACCCACAATTCAACCAAATCCCCGCCGAAGTCACCGCCGACCTCCCCGCGCACCACCGCCACGCGCTTTACTCCTCCGGCAATGCATTCTTCATCACGCCGCGCATCCTAATCGTTGACCTCTTGACCAACAAGTTACCGACCTCCAAAATCGCCGGGATCCTCCTCCTTAACGCGCACTCGCTCTCCGAGACCTCCACCGAAGCGTTCATTGTTCGGATTTTCCGTTCGTTCAACCGCAGCGCGTATGTGCGCGCGTTCTCCGACAAGCCGCACGCGATGGTGTCGGGGTTCGCAAAGGCGGAGCGGACGATGAAGTGTCTGCACGTGCGGAAGCTTCACCTGTGGCCGCGGTTTCAGGTTTACGTGTCTCAGGAGCTGGAGAGGGACCCGCCGGAGGTGGTGGACATAAGGGTGCCGATGAGCAAGTACATGGTGGGAATTCAGAAGGCCATTATTGAGGTCATGGATGCTTGTTTGAAAGAGATGAGGAAGACGAACAAGGTCGACGTGGAGGATTTGACGGTGGAGAATGGGTTGTTTAAGTCTTTTGATGAGATTGTGAGGCGACAGTTGGATCCAATTTGGCACACTTTAGGGAAGAAGACCAAGCAGCTTGTCTCAGACCTTAAGACATTGAGGAAACTGTTGGATTATCTAGTCAGGTCTTTCCTTGCATGTTTTTGGACTTTAATAAGCTATAATAATAGCGTTATGATAAGAGTTTAATTTCCAATCATCGTCAGTATAATTTACACGTTCAGTTAATCAGAAATATGGATGATATGATTTATAAACTAGTTTTTCTAAAAGTCAAGAAAATTATTATGCATGGCAAATTTTAACTGGATGACAGCTTATAAATCACATAAACTATTTACTCCTACGAGTATTTGCATCTCATGTTGGGGTTGCTTCAATGTAAAAGGAAGTGAGAAATGGAAAGAAAAAAAGAAAAGAAAAGGGGAGGCTGGCAGATGCAACAAGTGATGTGATGAGAAAAGAGATAGGAAGAAAATATGGTTGATAGGAGATGGAAGAAAAAGTAGGTGTATGTTTATAGTTGTGAGAATAAAATGCCTTGATTTTTGGGTATATACATGTGAGATTTTAATTGCGAAATGTAGTATCTTTATTAATTTCTCATATATTAACCTTGGTAGTTTGTTGGATTTAGCTTTAAAATAATCATCTAAAAAGTAATGTCTTTGTTGTAGTAGGGACTGATTGTGCGACTTCCTCTTGACAGGTATGATGCAGTAACTTACTTGAAATATCTGGATACATTGAGAGGGTCAGAGAGTTTTCGGTCTGTTTGGATATTCGCAGAGGCAAGCTATAAGATATTTGATTATGCAAAGAAGCGTGTTTTTCATCTTGTGAGATCAGATGGCTTGAAATTTAATGAGTTGAGTAAGGGTGTCAAGAACAAAAAGAGAAAAAGTAAGGGTGATGGAAAAGACATTGAAGAAGGTAAGATATTATTACTATGATGTTTCGTGTTCTTATTCTGGCATATATATGTTGATCTGTTGTGTTGATTAGTTAAATATATTATTAATGTAAACAATATAGGGAGAGAGTAAATGAGATTTCGAATGCCAAGTGTAGGCATGGCATTTATGTCAGCTTAATTTTATTTCGAATATGCTTGTGTAGCAGTTGATGGTACTTCGCACTCTACTTTGAATTCCGGCTTAGTTTTGGAGGAAGTCTTGGAAGAAGCACCAAAGTGGAAGGTCTTACGTGTGAGTTAGTGAGTCCCAATTGTAGAAAGTCTTTGGGTCATGTTCAATTTATGAGATTTGATATGTGAGACTGAAAAACATTAATTTGGCATTTGTTTCAATTTATGTGTTTAAAGTCTCTACTTGTTCCTTCAACATGTAGTGCCCTGAAGAGAGTTTTTTCTTTTTTAAAAAAAGCAGAAAAACGGTGAATTTAATCATGATTGTTTGATATTTTAGACTGAGGGGTGATTTGATTATACCTTTATAGGAGGTTCTTGAGGAAGTAGAAGAGGAAAGACAAAAGGCTGGTATGTTGGGGGAAGAAATATTCACTGAAGGTGAAGACACCGATAATGGCATTGTACTAGTGGCATGTAAAGATGAAATGTCATGCTTGCAACTTGAAGAATGCATCACCGGCAGTCCAGAAAAGGTTTTTGTCTCCCACTTGTCCTGTGATAGGTTGTCTTATAAAGTGTAATCTGAATGTCCATATTTGAACTTTGTTCTTCACATTGTTTAAGAGGTATAGCAATAAAATTTATGATCTGCTAGCTCATTAGATTCACTGCACGCTACCAAATACAGCCAGAATCAGAACTAAGTTACTACAATATATTGTGGGTTGGGAAACTAAATCACTTCTTTTCACTTTGTGTAGCTTTTATTGACTTTAATACTTAGATAAGACCATTGAAGCAGTCGCGGTATATTTATCTTTGATGTGATTTTTTGTTGGTTTCGATGATTTTAGTTATTCTTGTAATAGGTTGCTATTAGAAATTACTTTATCATGCATGTTATGTCTATGTTGTATGTAGCTTGGAACATTGTTTTCGTAATTATGATGGGGTTTTGCTGGATTAAATTTCCTTCTGTAGCTTCTGTTGGTTGATAATGAACAAGATTTGAAGAAACTGAGTTTTGTATCCTCTTTATTGTTTGGTATTTGAGAAGGTCATGCGTGAAGAATGGAAGAAGTACTTACTAAACAAAGTACAGCTTCGTGACATAGTGAACAAGAAAAAGAAGCCTAAGGATCCCAAACCCAAAGGTTTTGGGATTCTTGATGGAGTTACTCCCATAACACCTGCTCAGAATGCAGAAACCACCAGCATTAGTAAGCAGGAACATGATGCACTTTTGGCAGCTGCCTCAAAACTAAGAAATGTTTCTGAAAATGACAATGCTAAGGATGCTCCACAGCCTAATATTGGTGGACAGGGAAGTGGTAAAAGAAAGAGAAAAGTGGGGATTAGAAAGGTCCCGGTTGTTCTTGATGGCGTGGGAGTTCAGAACAATGATAAAGAGGAATCAGTGAGTGATAAAATTGGGATGTCTGATTCAAAAAATGAAGTCAACGAAGATGAGACTAATACTGTTAGTGCTGGTAGATTTTCTTCTGAAGGGACATCTGTGGAAAACATAGTTCTTCGGAAGCATTCTAATCCTAATGTTGCAGCAAGAACTGGGAAGCCACTTCCACCAGTGCACTTTTATGCACTAGAAAGTGATCAGCCTATACTGGATATATTAAAGCCCTCAATAGTAATTGTTTACCATCCAGACATGGCCTTTGTCAGGGAAATCGAAGTCTACAAAACTGAGAATTCCTCAAAAAGGTTGAAAGTGTATTTTCTTTTCTATGAAGCTTCAACTGAGGTTCAGAAGTTTGAGGCAAGTATACGTAGAGAGAACGGAGCATTTGAATCTTTGATTAGGCAAAAATCTATGATGATGATTCCAGTTGACCAGGTTTGTTGGATCATTTTCATCTTTACCTCTTGTTTCTCTTTTTGTTTGCTTCTTGTGTCCATTGTTTTACTGATTCAATTTTCCTTATTTTATTCTTATTATGGTGCATTTATTCTGCTGTGAATCAGAGTGGGCACTCTTTAGGATTGAATTCTACTTTAGAATCAGATTTAAATACTCCTCAAAACTCAGTAACCAGAAAAGCAGGTGGGAGAAAGGAGGCTGATAAAGAAATGCAGGTTTGTGATAATTTTTTATGCATGATGATCATATACCCGTGACGGAATTTATAATTTAGGAATTTCAACATCTCAGGTTATTGTGGACATGCGGGAGTTCATGAGCAGCCTTCCAAATGTTCTTCATCAGAAGGGAATGCGCATCATCCCAGTGACCCTAGAAGTTGGTGACTATATCTTATCACCGTTAATTTGTGTGGAAAGAAAAAGTATTCAAGATCTCTTTATGAGCTTCACATCAGGTCGTCTATACCACCAGGTCGAGACAATGGTACGGTATTACAGAATACCTGTACTGTTGATTGAGTTTTCACAGGATAAGAGCTTTTCATTCCAGGTTTGTTGACTGCAACACTTGTACTATCTCTCTTCTTATCTTCTACTTCTACTTCTTCTCCTCCTTCTCCCTGCCGTGGCCATGTCTGAGAAACTACCCATGTTGTTAGTATTATTTAATCGCACTGTCATGTGTAGACGAGGATGAGAGACTGGCAGCCCATTTCTGGGAAGGATTGCCATTAATATTTCTGTCCAAATATGTATATTAATTCCTGGGTTTCACATTTAATACCGCGTGGCCATACTGATAGAAAGTATTTTTTTTTTCGGATTTGATTAAAGTGCTTAATCCAATATAAAATATTTTTATGAAATTGTCAGTGGCATTAAACCTTTGATGGATATATTTTGCAGTCTGCTAGTGATATTGGTGATGATGTGACACCAAATAGCATTATATCAAAGTTATCTCTGCTTGCTTTACACTTCCCCAGGCTGCGGATAATCTGGTCTCGAAGTTTGCATGCTACTGCTGAAATATTTGCTTCACTTAAGGCAAATCAAGACGAGCCAGATGAAACAAAAGCAATCAGAGTGGGTGTTCCCTCAGAAGAAGGAATTGTGGAAAATGATGTGAGGTAAGTTTCTTTTTCATAGTTTAAACTCGAATAACTTTGTGCTTCCAACGGTTTAAGTGAAAACATGTGTTTCTTAGGTAGTGGATCGCAAGGTGCTGTAACTGTACAAAACTTTAACGAGTTGTTTTCTTCCATAGTTTTGAAGGCATGCTGGCGCACCTCCAGCCTTCAAGTCTAAAATGTAAAATGCTATGGATTTATGACATTGTTAATCGCAGATTCGTGGGCATATATTTATAACACATTTTGACTTCAATTAGAATTGATATTAACTACTAAGCATTGTCAGGGCTCAACTTGCTCCTGTATTTGCTTATAAATATGCACGGACTCTATGCATTATTACTATATTAATTTGAGAGCGGAAGGGCACAAATTCAGTGTTTTGGTATCAATTTGCGTCATCATTAGTGAGTTTTTATGCAGTTATTAATTTGTTCCTCACAATATATATTATATTTTACTGCCGTCACAGGGCTGAAAATTACAATACATCGGCTGTGGAGTTTCTAAGACGACTTCCAGGTGTTACAGACTCAAACTACAGGGCCATAATGGATGGGTGTAAGAGCTTGGCAGAACTTGCACTTCTTCCTGTGGAGAGGCTAGCGGAATTAATGGGTGGTCATAAAGCTGCTCGGACTCTTAGAGACTTTCTAGATGCTAAATACCCAACTTTGTTGTGAGGCTAATTAGAATAATTCATGAGTACAAAAAGGTACTATCAATTTATTCAAGTAGTCTATTATTTCGATTCTACATCATTGGTTACGAGGGCAATCCATAGTAGGCCATTCAGTTATTTAATATTTCCCTCCCGTGGTTAAGTCTATTGTAATTTTTTTGATAAAAAAATTCCCTTTCTCCTGGTTCATTCTGTTGTAATATTTCAATACTATTACTTAACAGTATGTGAGTTCGTTCAGTCTGGAATGTTGTATATGTTTTAAGTTTTGTTATCTTATATTACCATTTCTCTGTTTTTTCTACTTCTTTAATTTAGTCGAATTTTTAAGTTATTCACTTGAACAGTTAATTATATTGAAGTCAATCCGGGACGAGTCTAGAGATAGATCATGGGTAATGCCATAGTAATGAAGTGCGTAACGGACTTAATAATCTTCTGAGACCTTTTGCGTACTAAAAATCAAGTTAAATAACCTTTTGCGTGATCTAGTAATTTGATGTATCATTATTTTACTACAGTATCCACATGAATTAATTTTACATTTCCTGTTTATACGGGAGGTATTATTATGCATTCTATTTCAATTCTTTGATATCATTTGGTAAAGTACGACACACAATTTAAAAGAATTCAAGTATAAATTTCAGTCTAACCTGGCATAGATTGAAATTTAAAATTGATTGAACAGAACTAGTCGCAGAGCAGTAAACCAGTGTATAACCTAATCTTTCAGTTATTACTTTTTAAATTGTTTAAGCACAACATGTTAGATTTTAAAGGCTGAATATTAAATCGGAGAGCGACAGTTGAGTGTTCATTAGCCACGGTGCATGACCAATTTGGCATCATAGGAGCTGAAGTGACATTGATGTGGATGTGTACACTGAGCATTGGCATATCCAAGTTGTTTTAACCCAAATACAGACCCATCACCCATATATGTGATTTGTGCCGCCGAAAAGATACAATGAAAAAAGTGTTTCAGCACTCCTCACAATATTGTCCCCACCATTGGTCATTCCCATCCTTTTCGGATTCGGAGTTGATCCCCACTTCTAAGGAAAGCTGTTGTTAATTTTATCAAGAGCTTCCGTCTTTATATCATAATTATAATCAAATCAGGAAATGGCATATGCAACATTTCTTTAGAAAATTGATTCTTTCTTCTTCTTTTTTCTATATCACACCAGTTACATATATACAGAAGATTAATCCCATGCAATTTTCAACAGTAATTTTTTAACAAACTGAACTGATATTAGTGTCGTTTGAAGGCCGGGAAAAGGGAGAAGAGTTAAATTAACTTAAACGCCACACCAACTAAGCTTCAATAACTATAGCACTTGAACTTCCACCTTATTGGTTTGTGCGTTGGTTGAGCTTGAATTGACTTGATTAGCAGCAATCTCAATCTCTTCTGCTTGGTAAGTGGAGTGAACACCATAGAGTAGATAGAAGAGGGTAATGAAGCATGCCCACATAGCAAACCTTTGGAAAGACAGAACCTTTAAAGTGGTAATGAGGAAAACATTGAGAAAGATGGAGAGGGCAGGTGGCCAGGGCATGAATGGCACACACCAATCAGTAGCAGCATGTTGGGCATTGGTCTGAGGCACCTGGTGGTGGTAAAAAGCTGTGATAGTGATCATGACCCCACCAAAGAGTGGAAGACCCCACCATAGTTGATTGAATTTCCACGAAAGGGAGAAGCCCAGAGCACTGAGTGAAAAGAGAAAGAGGAAAAGGAGAGTGTAGAAAGGAGGGGTGTGACCAGTGATTACGTATCGACGGTATATCAGAGCATTGGCCACCAAGTAGAACACCACCAGCGTGCCTATGTTGATCAACTCCATTATAATTTCAAGATCAGTGAACAGAGCAATACATGCGGTGCAAACTCCTACATCAACCAAAATAAATCAATTATGCGTTCCTTCACGTTTCTTTTTTTAACTATTGCTCTTTCTTTCTTCCCTTTTCCTATTTCTGTGCTTTTTATATAAACTACATTTTCTCCTTTCATTTTCAAGATTTTCTTCTACCGGTTATCTCAAGGTTACTATGATTTTGATTCCCATATCATTTTAGGTTTAATTTTCTTCTAACAAAATTTCAACTTTATACGTGTAAACCGAACCACTAATTCCTTATATTAAACTCAACTTAAGCTTACAATAATGCCCAAAATTGTCATTACCGTAACCTCAACTACTATTTAGAAATTCACGTTTTTAAAATGAAAATAGTGTTCCGTATGTTTTCTTAAAAAGTTGCTTTGAAAGTACATTGAAATAACCTTAACAATAACAAAAGAAGGTCAGATTAAAGTTGTTGACGTTCAATCTTTTCGAAAAATGGGAGTACAGTGAGAGGATAATGATTAATTAATTAGAAGAAATAAAGAATAAAAAGAAGTTTACCCAAAAAGAGTGTGGCATTCAATGGGGTGGCTGTAGAAGGATGAACCTTAGCTAACCAAGATGGCACCAAACGTGCTCTTCCTATAACACAAAGGTATCTAGCTTGGCCTAACATCGCAACCAAGAGAGAAGCCACTATTCCCAAACTTGCTCCTGCCCCAACAAGGTTGCTCTCCCACATTCCTCCAATCTTAGCAAAAGCGAATGCAAATGATGATTTATCTGATATCTGTTTAAGTAACACCAATAATTGCCTTATCACACTCATCAAAAACCATCGTTTTTTATACTTGTAAGTGTATCAATGCAACATAGATAACTGTTGATCGAGTTCATACACCGACCTTGTTATAAGGAGCCATCATGCACAAAGATAGAGCCATAAGGCAATAGAGCAGTGTGGTTATGAGAACTGAACCAACAATTCCAATAGGTAGGTTCTTAGAAGGATCTTTGATTTCCTCTGCCAATGTTGAAGCCGAGTCATAGCCTATGTAGCTGAAGTAGACTTTAGCTGCTCCGTTTACAACACCTCTCACACCAAAAGGGGCTAGCCCTTTTGGACTGACCAAGTTTTTCACACTTCCAGTGCAATAACCACTCACAATGATGAATCCAAAGAAAATCACATGGAAGATTGTCATGATGAGGTTCAACATGGAACTTTCCTTGGTACTGCAATCAACCAAAACTCCTTTTATAATCATATTCTTTGGGCAATTTTCAATTAATCAAGAAAAAAAAAGGGAACAAGTCAATTTTAATTGATACATTTTATTTTCAAGTATTTATAAAGAGATTTATATCTACCTGGGAACTAAATCTAGTCACAGCTCAACTGTTTGATAAAAAACTTTAAAGAGAAAAAACTAGAAAGTAGATACAGAAGGAGTTAATCTCTTTCACAAGACAGGATAACGTGTTAAATGAGTAGTTTATGTAAGGAAAACTTGATCACCAAGCTAAGAAAAGTGACAAGAGAAAAGTGGCAGACACGGTGGAGGAAAACGTGAGAAAAATCACCTATAGCACAAGCAGAGAGTGAGAAGAATAATAAGAGAAACAGCTGGGAGATCCAACATGTTATAGTCCTTTGGCAATCCATGCAGTTTCACTCTCCACACGTTTGGATCATTTTGGCCAAATGCAAAGCTCAAATACTCTGTGAAACTCCTTGATACAGCAGCATTAGAAAGCACATACTCCATTAGTATATTTGCCCCAGCAAAATACCCCACAAATTCTCCTACACCAACAACCACACAAAAGACAAGGAAGTTCAATCAATGACAAGGAAGAGAATCAAGTGAAAAAACTTCAATAAAAAGGTTCTTTATATTATACCAAAGGTTAATCTTAAATAGCTGAAAGCTCCTCCTGCTACTGGGACTTGAACAGCAAATTCAGTGTAGCACAAGGAGGAGAGAAGAGCTGATAATCCAGCTATAATATAGGATATGAAAACTGAAGGACCAGATTGATGATGGGCAACAGAACCAGTTGTAACAAAAACACCAACACCTAGCATTCCACCAAGTCCAAGAGCTACAAGATCATACCACTCGAGACTCCTTTTCATGTCTGCTCCAGACCTTTGTCTCCCTTGGTTCAGTTCCTGATCAGGGGTCCAAGTGGCTAGCATTCTCTTTTTCAGTCTTTGAGGAGTTTGAGAAAGAGAATGGAAATAACTTGACAAAGTTGTCTTCTTATTGGTTGCAGTGTTAGCCATTGATATGTATTAGCACCGAGTTTCTTTGCTTCAGTGGGTGGCTTGAAGATTTTAAATATGCATTTGGGAGGGGAACCCTGCTTTCTTTCTTCAGTTCATAAGAGGCCAATCCTATCTCCTCTGTGTACTTAGCATTTCTTGAAAGTATACATACTTATCCTCTTCACTTTTTAGAAATTGAATGATAAATCAATTGGATGAAATAAGATTCATATTTGGTATTTTATAATGAAAATGAAATAGGATAAAGGTTTCATCATGTTATCTAGGAAGTAAATGGAATGGTAAAAATATAGCAAAAAGTAGATTAATACTTTCATATCCAAAGTGGGGGAAGAGGAGGTTTACAGGTGTTTCGGGTATGGGGTTGATGTCATTTATTCAAAGCACTCCAAACTGTCCTGAAGACTGGATGGACTTTTTAATGGTCTTCCACCATCCAAGTTACATTGTTCGCACTCCAGCGGTTATCACAACAAGTGACGCATATAATATGCACGATCTCTCTCAAACTATATTTGGAACCTTTATTTATAATAGTTGTGATGTGTCTTTACTTTTCAATGACCTAATGACAGCTCAATCACACCTTAATCTGCATTAGGAACTTAAAGAGTCATTACTGTGTGATTGGACCGTCATTAGGCCATCAAAAGGTAAAAACTCGTCACAATAAGTATTAGAAGTAATAATGTTAGGGAAAAAGTAGATTACTACTCTTTATCCAGACTAATGGTTAAGAAATAAACTTTAAGTCTAAATCAGAAAATAGTAAATATTTCTATAGAAATGATACAGTAGGTCAAATAAATACTAAGTTTCACTCTAATAGAATCTAAATCATTACTCTGATACTAGGTTAAGAAGTGAATTTTAAACATAGTTTAATCTTGATTATATAATATGGATCTCCAACCGTAATTCTCATGCTTCGTTTTTCATCTTATTTTAAACAATCTCAGTAACTTGACAAAGATTAATATGTCATAAGATTTTTCTTGCGATCATTATTGGGCATTCGATATCAACTTTCTTGTAAAGAAGAAAATATTATTTTCAAAATTTTTGGCGAATCAGAATGTCTGTAATTGGCATTTGACTTCCCAGAATGCAGAATCTGAATGATCTGCATTACATAGATCATTTATGATCTGCATGAATGTATATGAGTTACCTACCCCACACGGAATTCTGAGATATATATAGTACACTCGTGAAGATGATTACATATGAAATTCTATTATGTGCACTTCTATTTGTTACTTACACTGTACGAAACTCTTGATTCTGGTTAAAAAGTTTAGTGAAGATGACCTAATTAAGGAACTTTATCAAAAAGCTTTTGACGTTGTCTTGAAATTAGCCTGGTTCAACCAATCGCTGCATATGTGTGTGTGTACATCCAAAGTGCACTACCAAGCTTACTGCACTTGATAACTTCCTCAGTAAATAAATAATAGAAATGAAAATCCGTTATAGCAGTTAGCAGTTAGAGGTATAATAATTTCTTTCTTACTTTCAAATCAAGCAAGATATTTCACAGTATTCATGTATGCTGTGAATCTTACTCTCAGATAAAGTGTATATATTTAAGGTGGTCCATCACTCCTGATATCTCCACGTGTTACAATGGAAAACCTCAGAATCCTTATTGCGTTTGGATCATTCAGTGTCCTTCATTTTATCAGTGGTTATTTAATCATTGAAAAAATTGGCTGAAATTGACATCATTATCAATGTTACAAGGTGAAGTTTTGGATGCTGTAGGACAAGATAACGAGAAGTATCTCATGCTATGAACACTCCAATTAATCTAATCCGCTGCTAGCTATGATCAATCCAATCGCAATTTGGAAGATGACATGACATCTAACTATGCAACTTTCACATTTCAACCTCCGAAAGATCATGGGATCAAATGCATACTATTCCAAGTTATCCATAAGTACAACCCTATTAATGAATTTCGTGTCAAATAAAGTTATCACCTTGTTCAAATGAATCTATAAATTTATTTAAAATAAACCAATACTTTACTGATAAATAGTCCATACTTTGTTATCTTTTAAATAATAATAATATAGATATTATTGGAAAGTTTCACAGTATATAATTCAAATTTCATTTTATAAAGTTAGATTAAAATTAACCTTTTAATATATATATATATATATATATATATATATATATATATATATATATATATATATATATATATATATAAGTACTATTTTGGTATGAACAGATGTAAAGGTGTGATAATATATAATGGTAAATCTAGTGAAGGATTAAAGTTATGTAAAAAATATAAACATGATATTACTTGCTAGATAGCCGTCATTTGGTGATAACTTGGGTTATCTATATCTCTTGGACACGATTGTCCTTTTCTTCCCCCAAAATCTATGCAATAATTAGATAATTAGCTTTAAACAACATTGCATTTAGACCCATGCATTATGCAAAACAAAAAGTCTGTATGATGCTAACTGTGCTTTTTTGCATTTGGGGTCACATAGAGGATTATAAAGATTATTGAAGAAAGTGGTAAGAATCTTGAGATGCTTTTATTAGGAGAAAGGACCTAATAGTAGTAGCCATAGCTAGGATAGGGAGTCCAATTTTAGATGTTTTCATTGTTGGGTCTGTCAAGGAGAAGATTCACTCGAGAAACACAATCAGATTTGTTTGAGCCACTTACCGAGACAAATTATCGACTCTGATACCATTATTGAATCTATCAAGGAGGAGGTTCACCTGGGAGACACAATCACCAATGAGACCTTAGCCCAACCATATAAAGGATTGATACCACTCTCTACCAAAAACCTTAAGACAATGAGTTTATAGATCTTTCACCTTTATACAGTGTTCTACTTTCTCATTTCTATCTAATGTGTGGGTTGTGAATTGTGACGAGTAGCAAAGGAAGAATTAAACCTATATTTGAAGGCATAAAGCTATAACATGCATTATTATGTGAGATTGTTGATGCATCCATACCAAAAATGATAGTATCATAGTGTTTGGAGTGCTAAATTAATGCCTTTGGAATAATAAGAATGCTCTTGGCAGGATTGTGATGGTTGAAGGTTGAATAAAGTAGTTATTGTAAAAGGGAGGCATATTTCATAGCAAATGATTATTTCTTCATTAGCAATTAACTTAACCAAAAGCCTAAGTTCTAGGAAGGGAATAATGGATCAAAAGTATATAATTCTGCGGACACCTCAAAAGCCTTTTGCATTGTGCTGAATCTTGCACATTATTTTATTTAAGTTGGTTAGAGAAGAAATATAAATATATAATTTTTCTTTTATTTCAACTTTTAAAGAGTTTGATTAATGTTTCGTTATTCAAATAAAATTGTTATAGTTAATTAGTACATTTAAGTTATTTTCTATTTTAAGGTTTTGTCTATGGAATAAATGGAAATGATATCACCCCCAACCACTTATATCAAGACGATATTGACTATATGAACCAATAAAATTATATTAACCTAAGGTGTATTATTCTATTAAAACAAAAAATATTAAATTTTTTTGGACATATTCAATCTAGATTCATTTAAATAAAAGTCTATTGAAACACTATAAATAAGATACCATTTATGAGGTATACATTATTAATTTATTACTCTATTTATTATACCTCTTACATATTTTGTTATTATAACTTCAAATCTTTAGTCACCTAAAATTAAAGTGCACCTAATTTTTAAATACTAAAAAAATATTCATGATCACCCAAAACATGAATAAATACATAAATACATGAAGTGCACCAAAAGATTAAAACAAAATATAAGTAAATCATATAACAAATTAATATCACGCTAAAATTTTAAAATAATGAATTAACGAATCTTGTTGTTTTACATTCTCAAAAAAAAACTTAGATTCACACTTAAAATTCTAACATATATATGATATAATAAAAGAAAAACAAATATTCAAAAAGGATGTATATAAAATAAAGGTACATGTATATTATTTCCTAAATATTATTCCAAATTTTATGTGGGATAATACAAACTAGGTTTTACACTTATATATATTAAATATACAAATTTACTATTTGAGACTAAAAGGAATATGATTGATTGGAAGTATAAAAAAATACACTAACTAAAGAATGCTCTTAAAGAAATAAATTTACACGGATAAGTTTTTTTTCCAAACAATAATGCAGACGAAAAAGTGGTAAAGTATAGCACGGTCATTAGAGAAAAAAAACCTTTCTGACCTTCGTTTATAGCATAAAAATAGCAACACCACGCAGCAAAAAAATGATCAAACCATCACGTTGTATGCATAACTATTTGCACTCCCCTTTTTATCTACTCCAAATAAAAATAAACTTAAACTAGAATTAGAATTAAACTTTTGTGGTATTTAAACTGTTTGATAGGGTGGAGAAAGAAAACTGGTAGGGTGCAAGAAGCAGTATCCGAGATTTTGTGTATTTTTCAAGAGAGTTCAAGTTGGGTTTGGGTTCATCCCAACCTCATTTTGTCTTAGTATTCCATTAAAAATATATATATATTTTTTTTAACTATTAAATATTTAATAAAGAAGTTTATGCATGGCATTATATTTATATTAAATTTATTATATTTAAAATATATTTACAAAAATATAGCTTTTTTTAAGTTTTATATTTACTTTATTCTACAAATTAAGGAAATGTAATTATTAAATTGGTATATTCTCGATTCCCCTATTTTATATTTTGATTAGATTGAATTCAAACTTAAATTAAGTGTACCTTCGTTGAACTTATAATAAAAAAAACTGAGATAAAGATAAATTTAAACTTTTTTGAAAAAAAATGGATGAAACTAAAAATCATTTATTTAAAACTAGTAACATGTTCAGACAGAGGTTATTTAAAGTTGTTTATTTATTTTTATGGTAAAAATGAAAACCTTTGGTAATTGCCATATTTGTGGAATGCAATGTGTAGGGTTAGAATTTAAGAATTTAGGTAGTTGGCATTTAAGGCTTTTACCCAAACGCAGCAAATCAAGTGATTGAACTTTTGGAACACGTCATGCTCTAGCTATTAGGACCACTTTTAATAGTGATGCAACACTGATCTTCTATTTGACAATGACATCCACAAACTCTAAGATTTTTATCGTTTTCTATTATTTTCTATTCCACAACTACTAATCAAACATCACTATTCGGATGTTTGATTAAAATTTTGGATTAAACATGTTTTTAGTCCCTAAACTATTTATCGTTTTTGATTTTCGTCCCTCTTTCAAAGTAAGGTACAATTTGGTTCTCATTCTTTTCGAAATTTTTAAACGGTGTTAGTTTTCGAGGACTAAAACGAACGTTTTCGAAAAGAATGAGGACCAAATTGTACCTTACTTTGAAAGAAGGACGAAAACCAGAAACGACCAATAGTTTAGAGACTAAAAACATATTTAACCCTAAAATTTTCAATGATATTTGCTTCAACATCTACCATTAATGGCCTTTTCTTAAAACACAAGCAGTAACAACTCTTCTGTGAAACATACTGTGCATGCATCACAAGATGCACTGTTCATTGGCCTATTTATATTTACATATATGTTGGCAAGTGAGGTTGGTGGAGAAAGAAAAAGTATAAGGGTTGGATTAAAAAGCACCTACTCCATTTATATATAATACTATGCCCACAACATCACTGATAATAAGAATAGATAATCTTGCACAATCACTCCTTTCTCTAGTTGCATCAATAATAAAATTACCAAATTAAAATTACACTATATATCCTGCTCAAAATTTTCTAAATTTCTAATTAGTTAAGTTATTAAGGTTGACCGATTTTATATTAATCCAAATTAGATTTTTATATTTGTATTTAATTGTAATGATATTTTTTATTCAACTGTCATTAAAAAAATTAACCACGGAAACTTAACTAGTCGTAATGTCACTTCTCCCTGTTAATATTCTAACTATAAACTAAACCAAACAGATCAATTTTTGTTATTGTGATTGGATAGAAAATTTTTCAATAATATTTTCATTATAAAAATTGCCTAATAGTTCAATAATATTTAAAGTAGAAAAAACAAATAATATTTTCATTTTTTATAAATATTTAACAGGCGTATATATAATTAAAATAAAAAATGAAACGTGTCTATTACTCTCTTTTTTTCCTGACAAACTGTGAGTTTTAGCTATTTTTTGTATTTTAAAAAAAAGTAATGACCTAACTTATTTAACAAACCAATAGACTACTTTTTTTTTTAAGGAAAAGACAACTATTATTGTGCCCTATCTATAACGATAAATCATCAGTGTTTTGTTTCTCACAACAAAATACTCCTTTTTCTTACGTCAAATATTACGCAACTATTACGAATTGAAGTGAGATGATAAAAAAAGACATAAGGGAAAGAGAAAAAGTATTAAAAAATATTAATAAAAAATGATACTCTCTCTTTCACTATACTGATAATGTCACTGTATAGAATATATTAATAAACAGCCTGAGACTAGACGAATTATACTACAAAAACTTAGGAAAATGATACTTGAACAACCATTTTTGACAACATTTAGACACGCGCACACGTGTCTAAATTTGAGTGGTCCAGTTAGAAAAATTAAATGAAAATGGACCACTCAAATTTAGACACGTGTGGGCGTGTCTAAATGTTGTCAAAAATGGTTGTTCAAGTGTCATTTTCCAAAAACTTATGTCTATGATTAATATTATTTTTTGTTTGGTATATATATTTATGAAGATTTGATTTGGCCAAGCGTGTCGAAAGTTGAATCCAGTTACAAGTTGTGCTTTTACTAAAATAATTAACGAATCACTTCTGAGTGGACTTGGTGCGTTACAACCAAACTTGGCAGCTACATATTTAAGTCACTTCATTCTAACCAACAATCTAATCCATTTTTTTTTATCACATTACTGTCATTCCTTCACATATTAATTCATTTTGTAATGCTAAAATTTTATCTTTTCTAGATTTTGTTAGAAATAGAATGAATACTATATGTTAAACACACCATAATAGTTTCAATAATAGTTTCAAAAGGTCAAAAAATTAAGAATAAAGATTAATAATTGTTTCTAACATGTTGAATAATTTTATATCGTTTAAATATTAAAATCAAGTATAATTTAAATATTATTTTTTTCTTCTAGATATATTTTAAAAAGTAAACCAAGATTAAATACAAATTTCAAAACAGACAATATGAATATTTAATTATGTACAATGTGACTGTTCGATCAACTATGGACTGAGCTGTCAACAATCTTTTCAATTTTTTCTAAAATGATCGGTAGATCGATTTGATCGAATTACAGACAAAATTAGCAATGAGAATAATTATATTAACTCTAAATCAGATCATTACTGTTTGAGCTGTAATTAGCTAATACTAACATCTTAAAATCTATAAATACTAGTTTGACATTGAGATACTTGGTTACTTTTACTACGTATTTATTGTTAGAGTATTCAGATAAACACTGACTTTAGCATCAAAGTGTTTTTTACAATCTAATGCCCGATCTAACCAAACCATATAGAAAAAATCTAAAGATAAAACCTAGACCTAAGCTTAGAACATAGAAATTATTTGTGAAAAAAAAAATTAACCTCCACCCCTTAAACCAAGACAAATTTCTTAAATCTTCTAATTAAAGACATTCAATCAGAAACAAAAACAATTTAAATATTTATTTTCTGTTCAACTATTCAAAACATTTTTTAAAAATAAAATCATGATAATAATATTTCATACTCAAATCGATAATACTTCGGATAATGATATTATTTTAATACATAGAATCGTAACAACTTGTAAAACTGTCTAAATTTGACTCTGTGGGAATAATCTCCTACAAAAATTGAGAGGTTGTAGTGAATTATGAACATAGCTTAAGTTTACATAGTCCTCTTTCTTGTTTATCCTTTAAATCTATCAACATGGAAGAGTATCTAACAATATCTTCTTTCCATTATTCTGTTTGGCTAAAATTCCTATCAGAACTCTGAAGCTTGAGTTAAGCTGCAAGTGCAGAGATATCATCCAAAAAAACAGTTTCGAATACAACAAAGTTAGGCCTTTTCCATTTCTCATAAGAAATTGGTTCTAATATAAGAAATGATCACCCTGTCCCGTGAGGGGTCATCAATAGGGTCTACAGCTACACATCATTATTCTAATCTTCTGCCACCAAACCCTTGAGACCAGTACTATATATATCACTCAACACGTTTGCTTTCTATTCCATCAAGCTTTCTTTTGTTCGTAGTTCTTCCTGCTTCACTTATATGCTATATTTTCTAGCATTCATCACTTCTAAAACTTGTTGCATTCCTCTGTTCTTTCTGTTTTAACATGGAACTCAATTTTAAGCACCAACTTGGCCTTCTCTGTCTCACACTGCTCTTACCTGCCCTGTGTTCCTCTCAGGACTCTTTTACTTGCTCAAGAGCAACCTATTATGGTAGCCCAGATTGTTATGGAAATCCAAGTATGAACCTTCTTTTCTATTATCTATTCTTGCACTCGTACATGTATGGTGTGTACCAAGCACATTTTTATATTGTTTGTTTATATATAATGGACAAAAACTTGCATAAGTGACATATAAATGTTATTTTCAACAAAGGATAATGATATTTTGATAATATTTTAACATTATTTATGTGTCATCACAGTTTATGTTAGTCTTCATGATCATTATTATTGATTGTAAAGTAATTTTGAACCAATCACGTAATAAATCATATATAGATCGTGATTCAGACGTCCCTCCATGATAAGATTGTGGTATAGCTGAGAGGTGGAGATCTACGTGTGTTTCCTACAGTAAAACAGTGTACTTGAGTGCCATGTTTATAATATATAAAAACTATAAGTTATTCATTTTTATAATAATTATTACGATAAAAATCATGTTCTTTGTTAGATGACTGTAAATTTGTTCTTTTTTCTTTTTACACATATTAGTTGTGAACAGAAATGATTTAATAATGTTTTAGGGGGAGCTTGTGGCTTTGGCGAATATGGAAAAACAGTAAACGATGGAAGTGTTGCAGGCGTGTCCTGGCTATGGAAGAATGGATCTGGCTGTGGGGCATGTTATCAGGTTACTGCACTCGATGAACCCCTTTAGTTTCTTGTAGCCTTTTTCATTTAAAAGTATTACGTCCTCAAAACATGCTTCTTTAAGTAGACTAAATTTCTTATATGGATCCGTCAAATCATACATTCCATAATCTGTTGGAAGTAGTTGGTTCATTTGTGATATATATATATAAAAGAAGGGTTATGGTGATGATGAAAAATCAGGTTAGGTGTAAAATAGCAGAATTGTGCGATGAGAATGGAGCATACGTGGTGGTGACAGATTATGGTGAGGGAGACAGAACAGACTTTATAATGAGTGCACGTGGCTACTCAAAATTGGGGAGAAACACGTATGCAGCTGCAGAGCTATTGAAATACGGTGTAGTGGACGTAGAATACAGAAGGGTCCCCTGTAGATACGGTGGCTACAACCTCTTGGTTAAGGTCCACGAACACAGCAGAAACCCTCACTACCTGGCCATTCTCATTCTCTATATCGGTGGAACTTACGACGTCACTGCTGTTGAGTTGTGGCAGGTATAAATAGAAATTTTGAATGCTAGAATGAGATATGTTTGTATTCAGTAACTATTCTTGAATTGATGAAATATTGTTGGAGTAGGAAGAGTGCCAAGAGTGGAGGCGAATGCGCAGAGCATTTGGGACAGTGTTTGATGCCGAGAACCCGCCAAGGGGTGACATAAAGTTGAGGTTCCAATTGAGTGGTAATGCAGAGCAGTATTGGGTGCAATCCAAGAATGTTATTTCTGGTGATTGGGAGGCTGGAGCTGTTTATGACTCAGAAATTCACCTTGGATAAAAGGAAAAAACACTTTCTGATTTCACCAATGTAGATGGTCACTAGATTACTAGTGTTTTGTTGTTTATGGATTCTGAAATTCTTAGAATGTTCCTTTGTGGTCAGTGGATCTAGTGCTCTTTGTAGAACTGTGGGAATTCATAATATGAACAAATAAAAAGTGCTGCTCTGTTGATGTTAATGAGAATTCCTTCGACATTGTTATGCTTGAAATTAAACTGATAGGCCATGCACATATGATGGCATTGGCATAGGTATGGTACTTCAATTTGTCACTTAAATTAATATATAATATCTCCAAAAGATTATAACAAGAATGAATTTTTATAGCAAATTAATAGTGTAATAATAGGTAACACATTTATATTTATTTGATACAGTTTGATTAAAATATCATTTCTGTTAAATTAACCCTTTGAAACAACAATCCTATTGAATAAAAATATTAATATTATTTAAATTTGTCTTTTAGAGATAATTTTTCTTGAGTTTTACTCAATAAATGTATATCAAATATTAAATATTCTTAAATAAATAGATGTTTCAAGGAGCAATCAACTAATTAAATGATATATCATGAACCAATCTAGATATTTACTAAAAAATTACTTTTTAATGATGTGATAAATATGCAATTTGTTTTCGATAAACTTACATGTTTTACATGTTTAAATAACAATGTCTTTTGCTTTCAACAAACTTAGTGCGAACTTCAGATCTTTTAAGCATCAAATTCACAATCATAGATGTTAAGAATTGAATTATGTAAAAATAATAGTTACATAATATATAAAAGAAAGTACCCACCAATAGATCAAACCTTTTCATAAGTTAAAAACAATCTACAACTCTCCATTTTTACAGAAGTTGAATGAGCATTTCTGTAGAAGTTAAAATGCAAAAATTGTAATTTAATTTATAAAACTTTATTTTATATTAATTTTAAGTATTTTCTCTTGTAAATACTTGTTTATTCAAACTGAGTTGTGGATAGAGATATCAATATCAACAGTAGTTGCTGAAATTCAAGTTGGAATTTGTTTAATATTGATGAAGTTTGCACTAGAGCTACAAAAACACGATTCCATTGATCAATACATTCTGCCAGTACATTCAGCAGAACCGCAGTAACAATACTTCCTTTTTATATTACCATCAGAATCGCGGACTTGATCTAGTTCGTAGTTGTAATCGTAGGTCAGCTCTTGCAAAGGAGGAATGTTATCAGCAGCAAAGAACATTATGTGAGGCATTCTGGTGTCATGATGATCATAAAGGACGTTCTGAGCAATTATATTAGGTGAGCAACTATGGTTAATGAATCTCCCTATATTGCCAAACTCAGCAGCATCAATAGTAAAACCACCATCCTTCACAACATCGCAGGAACTTGTCTGTGCATCCGGCATGAGAGTCGTAAGTCCATCCCAGAGAGTACTGTTGCTGCAGTTATTTCCAATATCAAAAAGATACTCATCATTACCTGCCCTTAGTTCAGCTTCCTTTTCTTCAAGAAGCTCCCCTATATATTCACAGATATAACTTCCTGAAGGGATTGAACTCAGGGATCTCACACCCCATCCCCTTGACTGGGTTTTAAATATTTCAAGTGGAAACTTTATGCCAAGTTGGCTGACTCTATTATAGCACGTTGAAGGACACTTACAAGTAGGTCCACACTCATAGACTAAAGGTTTTGCTTGTACAATAGCCTCATTGTGATTGAATGGAATATCTCCCCCATTCTTCACCACACACAAACATTTTTCCAAATCTGAGCATCCACTAATACAATCACATCCTTCGGCAGGAAGGAGATGGAATTTGGGGTATATCATGCTAGTTATGTAATTAAATGGAGGAGGTTTTTCATCATCTATGGTGTTCACAGCGCATATTGGAATTCGTTCTTTTCCAAAAGAAATATCAGCAACACATACACCTTCTCTCGTTTTGAACTTTTTAGATTTCTTCACTACTCTCAAAGGAAGCTCTGGTTGACCAGGTTCTCTTTGCAGTCGAAATTTAAAAATTTTCTTCCCGTGTGGTCCGTGTTCATCCCAACCTGCCTCAACTACATACACCCCATCATAAACATAAGTCCTGCATTTTCCATCCATTGACTCAGAGCCACGAATTACTCTAACAGGATTCTTTTCAATACTACTGTTCATCAAAGCAAGATTGCCCCGCTCAAGCTTCTGATCTTCAGGTTCCTTATCACTGTTCATCACATTTCCACCCTGTCCTGTATATGTCAATACATCCGAATTATCCAAATCGTCAGCATAGCCCCCTGATGCAACAATACTGGTTGCAAGGATCTTACCGTTGTGTCGCACATAATCTATGCCACCTTGAATTGGACGATGAAGGCCAACTATATTAAGCTCCACTCTATATTGAAATTCATCACCGACTTCGACACCAGGGACACAGCCTAGTATTTGTTTGCCTGTGTTGACATATTTCCCATTCTCCTTAAGGATCTTTGAAGCAACTAAATCAACTCTCTTATTATTTGCTCGCTCATTTAACTTTGATTCTACTTCCTGTAAAAGCTTTCTACAAATAACTTGAAACAACCGTAATGTTTCCCTCACTTTTTTTCGGGTCACATTTGGGTCATTCTCATCACCAGTGAAATTCGAATGAGAAGAGGGAGTAAGGTTTACATCAAACTCATTTGATCTCAGAACAATTTGAAGAGTGTCATCATTTTCATTAGGGTTAAGATAATCCTCCTTTTCCCAAAGTACTAATTCACCCATACCTACAGAAGCAGGATTTCCCTTTTTCTTTTTCAAAGGTTTCTTCTCAGAATCATTCAACAAACCACTATACTCTGTTCTAGACCTATCAGGCAATGCAAAAGAATCACCTTTCTTTCTCTTGCCTTTACTATTACCAGCACCCAACTTAAATTTGGAGGTACCTTTATCAGACCTCCACGGACATTCTGAATCAGCCATCAAACCTAGTATTACTTTCCTCTGTGATGTGACCTGCAGTCTATTAAAATTCCCTTTCAATTTATGCTTAGATTGAGATATCCACGAAGGCTTTGTCTCATCCCTATTTTTCTCTTTTACCACCGCCTTAGAATTTATTTTGATCTGATGGTGATTACTTGTTTCAGGGGGTGTAGCATACTTTTCTCTCTCATTTTCAGTTGACTTTTTCATCTCAGACGATGGTTCACATGCACGCAGCTTTTTCAATCTCTCTGCAGAATTTCTTTCAGAATCAAGTTGATCGATGTCAACAAGCTTCCTGTTGCAATTATATTCATCCTGAATATTACTTTTACCTTCTTTTACATCAGTAGCTGCTACTTTTTTCAATGGATTGTCATCTACAGCCAGGTTTTGTTGACCTTTTGTCTTGTTGTTCAAAGAAGAGGTCCCCTCTAGACACACATGCTTGTCCTTACCGAGACGTGGAGCACTACGTCCACATAAAGGAGGGAAGTTTCTAACAGCTGAAACTTTTCTTTGCGGAAGGTACCTTCTAGTTATAGGCTCCACCATACAAGCACTGGAAGCTGATGTTTTATCAATGGATAAGTGTTTTGAACCATCCGGCACAGCCATCTCACCCACTGGTGAAGACGACTCCAACATATATGAGGAGTTACATTTTCCAGTGTTTGCAGTTCTTGAAAACTCTGTATTCAAAGTTTCCTGGTCCATTAAAGGCACTTCTGCAGGTTTATCTTCGGCAGCAGGGCCATCCACTAGATGAGATGAGACCGCAGGGTTTTCCTTATTCAAACCACAGTCAGTTGTTCGCTCACCAGTCACTTTTGCCAGTTTATCTTCTGTGATGGGCCCATTCACTTGATGTGATGAGACCTCATGGTTTTCCAGATTCAAACTGCAGTCCTCTGTTTGAGCAAGCATCACTTTTGCAGGGTTATCTTCTCGAGTAGACCCGTCCACTTGATGAGATGAGACCACAGGGATTTCCTGATTCACACCACAATCAGTTGTTCGCCCAAGAGTCACTTTTGCAGCTTCATCTTCGGCATTATGTTCATCCACTCTATGAGATGTGTCTACAGGGCTTTCCTCGTTCAAACCAAGATCAGTGCTTTGGCTATTAGTCACTACTACCCCCGGTTTATCTTCAGCAGTAGATCCACAATCATTGATTTGGCTAATAGTCACTATTCCCGTTTTATCTTCAGCAGTAGATCCATCCACATGATAAGATGAGACCATGGGGTTGTCCTTATCCAAACCACTGTCAGCTGTTGGGACATGAGTCTCGGTGAAACGAAAACCTTTCACCTCAGAATGCCAACCATCATTTTCACATGTGGAAGTTTTCACACCCACTAAATGTTCACCATTCTTAACCTCAACAATTGTACCATTAACAGAACCACAACCTGCAGTATTTATATTTGATACTTCATCAATCTTTGAAGCAGATGGTCCACACCCATCAGGGAAATCCCGAATGGCGGAAACTTTACGTCGCTTAAACACTGGCCTAACGGGGGAAGTGGCCCCATCTTTCATCAAAGAGCCATATCTTTCTTCCTTCGAATGACCATTATTTTCTGGTGTTTTCATTTCTCTCTATGACTCTGAATTGAACAAAATTTCAAGCTCCCATTCCCTCAACAAGAGATAGAAAAACTTACGTGCACTGTCAAAAAGTGTTCAAATTAGAAAAAAGAAAGCAACGAATGTTTCCATATAGATTAACAACTCAATCATAACTTTCATGGGAAGAATTAAAGTGTAAAATAGCCATTTAGAAAAAGCTAAACAAGTTGCTCTAGGAAGCACGGACACATCTAAAGAACACTCTATCAAGGAGTCACATACTTGTTGGACACAGCATGCCTTCATGATATGTTGGACACTTCTCAACAGGGTTACAAGTAAAAATTTAATATAAACTACAGAGAGAGAGTAATGCTATGAGGCCAATTGGAGCAAAGGCAAAAGTGGGAAATAATGATCAGGGAAATTCTTTTATGACCTAATTGACATGTTTGTGCAGAAAGGAGGAAAAGTATTGGTGAAAAATAACTAACTCCAAGTTGCACAATTTTGTGTGGGACTGAAAATAAACATTATGGCATGAAAAATATTCAGAGAAGAGGGGATAGTAGAGGATTTCTTCTTTCTTTGAACCTTCTTAGTAAATCATATGGCCATCTCATCATGTGGATATCCATATTATCCGTTTCATTTCATTAATAACACTAGACACTACTAAGGCACTATTTCTTAGAATAAAGGTTCTAGATTAATGTCTCAGTTGCACAAAGAAGGCACGCCAAACAAGAGCTGACCTTACCTCAATGATTTAGAAGACCATCGATTACCCACAATAAAGACCATGCACCATGAGCAACCATGATACTTTTCAAAAACACCCCTTTCTCCCAAGGTCATGTCATGTCCATGTCCAATTGTAAATCCATGAGTGGGAGCGTTCGATGCAGTTTTGGGTGAGAGAACGGTGGTGGTGGATAGACAGAGCAGGGCAGATACACAGAGTTGGACGGGTGGAAAAGTAGTGTGAGATAATGGGTGTTCAAAAGAAAAGAAAGGTTATCACATTGGTATCAATTAGCTTTGGGGATGATGGTGACGGTCAAGGAATTGGAAAACCACATGGATTCTTGTGAAAAAATCTCTATGATCATCAAGAATTGGTACGATTTTCCTTGGAAAAAATGCAGAAGTCCATTGATGGACTTACAGCAGTGCTAACAGCATTGCAGACATCCAAACACGGATCTTGTGAGGAGGAAATCTAGGTAAAAATGTCGATGGTAGGAACTTCAACGATGGTGCGTGCCAAATACCATTTCCCAACTTTTATGCTCAAACTTTCGCAAATGGAAAGGGAAGGCAATTTGATCCGGAGCGGACACCGGAGGTGCAAGGCAGTAGGTTGCTGCTTTTATCCATGGATGGTAAGGCCTTTGTGTGGCAACGACATTACATGCAGAGTCCCACTAACAAATACAAATCGTGGCAGCAAATTATTCAAGATGATAGTAATCATTTTTTATCTGGGTGTGATTGCCAATCCTATTGCTGATTTAGCAGGTTAAAGCAAGGAGACTTATTAGAGTATTTGGAAAAGTATGATATGTTGTTATCAGGGTGGCCATTTCAAAAGAATTAGCTAAGTTTCTTTTTGTCTGGATTAAGAATAGAGTTAAAAAGTGCAGGCCGTGTTCATAGTCCTAAGACAGTCCGATATGACAGATATGGATCATCTTTCTCTTCGCCCACCAGGAATTATCCTATTACTACTTTAAATCAACAATCTCCTTTAAGTGGTACACATTCTGCAATTGTATCGGATTCCACGTGCTCAACTGCTCAATCTTTAACTCCGTAAACGAGTGAGTGAAAGGATTGCCAAGGGTCTTTGTAGGTGAGTGAGTGGGAGCGTTCGGTGCAGTGTTGGGTGAGAGAACGGTGGTGGTGGATAAAGTTGACAGCAGATATACACAGTCGGAGCGGTGGAAGAGTAGTGTGAGATAGAGGTTATTCGGAAGACAAGAAAGGTTATCACAATAATACAGCCCTGCACCCAACCTTGCCATCTAAAACAAACGGCATAAAATTGCAGCTGAACATCATTCAACACTGCATTGCATTTTCAATTATTGGGGATACATTTTTTCACCTTCTAAAGGGGTTAAAGTAAATCCCCGTAATCTAATGCGGATACAGAGAACGAAAATCAAAAATCGAGATAAACGAAGATAAAAAATCGAGATAAACGTAGAAAAGAAAAACAGTAAAAACAAAGTGGATGAATGCTATGCTATAAGAAGACGATACCTTGGATGAAATCCCTGGTGGAGGAGGAGAAATAAGGATGGGTCCCCCGGTGAGTGTGGGCGACGAAAACCGAAAATCAGAAAGCGGCAGTTCTTACTTCTGATGACGTCCTGTAACAGAGTAAAATTGAAATCGACAGAAGAACAGAGAGAGAAAATCGAAAACAAGGGTGGTGTAAAACGAAGGTGGTTACATGGAGGAACCCTCGAAATTATTGGGATGGGAGATAGAGAATGAAGAATGCAAGAGTCTCATAACCTGTTCTGATTAATTTGTAGACAGGCATATTGAGGTGTTTCTATATGGTTTGTATTTTTTATTTATTTTAAAAATGTTTAAATATTTAATAATATTTGATAATTCCTAATCTTTTCCAAAAGGATTAAATTATAACGTTACAATTTTGATTAACTGATTCAGTGTCAACATTTTCCTATTAAAAATGAACATGGTTAATCTGCTAGTCAAATATTATTTTAATTTATCTTGAATATACTATATTAGATTTTAACATTAATAATGAATAGCAACAATAAAAATATGTTTGAATACGATTTTTTTAATTATATATTACGTAAAATTTAATATATATTAATAAATATCATATATATATATATATATATATATATATATATATATATATATATATATATATATATATGGGTTTGCTAACGCGCGTATGCCGCCTGTTTTTCAGTTGATACATTTTAGCAATGTGGACCGGGTTTTAGTGGACAAAAATATCCTTATATATCATGGATTATAAGTTTTAATGTTAAGGGTATTTTAATAATTTTCATTCTCAAAACTAAAAAAAATAAACCCGAAACCCTTATTCACTCCTCTCATTCCTCTCAACCCTTTGTTTCTCATTTCTCTCATTCCAACATTTTCTCTGTCGTAACACCAACTGAAAAAAAAATCAGAAACACTCACGGTTAAACAATTTCTTACAAAAAATGATTTTATAATGAGTTTTAGTTTTATAATTTTTGTCTTATCTAATTTTATCTAATTTTCACAAGCATAATGACATATGAAGGAATTGATAATTGACCTGAAAAAAATAAAAAACACTCGCGGTTAAACAATTTCTTAAAAAAATAATGAGTTTTCATTTTATATAATTTTCAGAAGCATACTGACATCCAAAAAAAATGGTAATTGGCCTGGAAAAAATCAGAAACACTCGCGGTTAAACAATTTCTTAAATAAATGATTTTATAATGAGTTTTCAATTTTTGTCTTATCTAATTTTCAGAAGCATAATGACATATGAAAGAATTGGTAATTGGCCTAGAGAGTTTTTTTAGAGATCTGCAGATGATGAAATTAGAAAGGTTAGTGAAGATGATGAAATTGAAGAGATTTTGAATGAACTTTTGCTTAAAGGGAAATATGTCAATGACTCAATTCTTTACAAAGACAAATTATTTAACGACAAATGTTTCTGACTTTTTCACTTAGGGCTAGAGCAGGGTGAGAGAGATGAAAAAGGAAGGGTCGAGAGGAATGAGGGAGGTGAGTAAAAGTTTGAGAGTTTCTTGTTTTTTTAGTTTTGAGAATGAAATTATTAAAATACCATTAAGCTTAAAACTTAGAATCCATGATATATAAGGGTATTTTTGTCTGCTAAAACTCGGTACATGTACCAACTGAAAAACAGACATACGTGCGTTAGCAGACCCATATATATATATATATATATATATATATATATATATATATATATATATATATATATATATATATATATATATAATTTATATGTTAATAAGTTTTCATGGGAAGTTTTAAAAAAATCATCATTAAATTGAAAGTTATAGAACAGTGTGATAATGATAAACAAAAGCAAAGTTATACGTGGTATCCCTTTTCATTCTTTTTAATGCTTTTATTTTTCATCTTTAATAAGTTTATTTAAAAAAGCTATTTAAACAATTTTACTTCACTCATTGTAACAATGTTTAAAGAATTTTAGGAATGAAAAGTATAATAAATATTTTTTAATTAAAAATATACTTTATATTTTCCTTTAAAATTCTTATTCAAATTTTTTATTTTCTTTAGGGATTTAAAAAAATAATTTTATTGTTTTAAAATAATTAATTTTAATGTAGTGATGATTTTAACATGGTGTTTCATATTTAAAATAATTTTTCTATTGTATAATTTGTAATGTCAATGTTTGATCATTATTGAAAGGTGAATTTAAATTTAATTATTTCTCTGAGATTTAACTTAATTTGTTAGGTGTTTAATATGAGACCTACATGTTATAATAATTAAGAAAATAAATAAATGTTGTTAAATATATATTTTAAATAAAAAATAAAATATTTTTTTAATTTTTTAATTTAAAATAAAATATTTTAAAAGGATTATGATAAAAGATTTATTTTATTTAAAAAATTAAGGAAAAAAAAAGTTTAGTAATTATTTTAAAATTTTAATTTATTTTAACATTTTCTTAGAAACAAAAGAGTTTAGTAATATTTTTTAAATTTTATTTCATTTAAGAGATTTTGTAAGATCTATTGGACCATATCACATTCTCAAGAGGATTAATCTGATTGTGTATAAGATCATGTTTCTTCCTCGATGGATATATATATATATATATATATATATATATATATATATATATATATATATATATAATCAGTCTAGTCATGTGATTGAGTGGGTGAAATGGAAATAAGATAATACGTGTTTTTGAACTATCAAACTAAGCAGTTTTGAGAAAAAGATTGACAAAAATATGAGTGTATAGTGATAAAAATATTTTTTCTTATTGAGAGCTAGTAGGTGCACATAAAGAATATTCTTATTAATGAAGGAAAGTAGTGTGAATCAAGGAGATTTGGTGAATAATTTTTGAATTAAAAAAGATATTAAACAGAATTCCTAGTATATAAAGTAATTACAAAGGTGTGTAAACAGAATTAGATTTTGTGAACATTGAAACATAATTAAAATATTATTTACAAAATAAATAAAACTGTCTCCAATAAAATTATAATTTTATTATTTTTTATTATATAAAAATAAATTAATCACCCATATGTTTTCACTATCATCTTCTAAAGTTTATCACTCCATTTTAGAGGAGTCGTATTCTTTTATTCTCCTGAATAATTACAACAAATCGCTTCTTATATTGAGAAAATTTTGCAGACAAGGTGATTAGAGAGTGCATTTTATAAATTTAATAAAATAAAATGTGTAAAATAACGGCTAAAAATTATATTACGTTATAAACTATTCTTAAAACGAATCAAAACTCAAATTCTTCTCTTATTAAACTATCATCCAAGCCTCCTCTTCGTTTCTTAATTAAGTTTTGAAAAGATATAATTTTAAATTATATTAATTGCTGAACTAAGTGAACAAATAAATTTAATCCTATTTTGGCAATTATTTAATTTATGTAGCAGAGTATATGTCCCTAAAAAACTACAACTTATCACTATTTTTTAGAAAACAACGTTAATAACGTGAACTGACCCGACATAGTAGCACTAACAAAAACTTCTCTCTGGACCCATAAAATTTCATCTCATGTTACATCTCAATTAAGCATTCGACAAAGGAATGAATCAAATCAAATGCACCTTTAGAATGTCGGGTATGGGGTGTCAGACACTCTGAAACTTAACTTTAGATCTATGATTGTCCAGTTCCTCCACACACCTCCTATAATGATGTCTTCTCATTTTATTTTTGAGTAAAAAATTAAAAAAAGTGGAAAAATTATTCACAAAAGCTCTGGATATTATTACATAATCCCTCTTCATGTCATGCTATGTTACAACCTTATACCAACCTATACAACAACAAAAAAAAAGAAGTGAAAAAGCCACCCAACTTTCATAGTTGGCAATCCAAGCTAAGGAAGGTTGCAACTTGCAAGTAAACAAAAGCACAACCATCATGTGTTTAAGATGTAAAACATGGTCCATAATTAAGCATCCAAATGAACTGGTAAAGAGTGTGTGTGCTTAATGATGAATAAGATGTGAGTAGACTGAGCTGCTACTAGCACTTGGGTGCAAGAGCTCTGCCTGAGGAAAAGAAGTGTTAGATGGCACCTCTAGCAGCAGATCCTGCTCACTGATCTCCTCCACAAAGTTCAAAGAACCAAGCATGAGTGAACTAGCATCAGTAGGCAAAGCAAATAGGCTTTTTGGACTATAGCAAGCACCATCTTCTACACCCTCTTTCACCTCACAGCTAACCTTTGTGATCATTCTTTTTGGGCTCCTCATTTCTGTATTCAATTCTGAAATTTGCAAGATCAGTTTTAGGGATCATAACTAAGTGTGTGTGATTAACCAGTTAATACCAGTAACAATTTTCTAAATGCAATGTAAAAGTTGTTTACATTAGGGAGAAAATAATCGAAAGGTTTTTTTATTGGTCTTAGCTATAGGGAGGTTCAATACACATATATTGTCACAATAATAAGATATTGTCCAATCTCTATTAAAAGTCTTCACGGATTTGTTTTTGATACTACTCCAAAAGACCTCTTACCAAGGAAGATATCTTATGTGTATATAAACTCATGTTCATCTCTTGTTTTATCCAATGTGAGACTTTGTTTGTATCCTAATATTAGATATACGAGATTTTCAGCTAACCTGGGAAGTTTTGATTTCTGCTGTCACGCGTTCTCTTGTTTGCAGCATTAGTTGTTGCTGTAACAGCAGATCCAAAAGAATCAAATTTTCCACCTTTATTTTTACATTTCTGCATCCGTAGAAAGAAGTAACATCTTTTAGGTATCAACATACTCAAACAAGATGCTATTTGTGACATAAAAAACTAGTACATAGTACAAACCTTGAGAAAATTATAGTGTTCAACCCATTTTGACTTCGACAGATTGGATATTGCAAGTCTTTTCAAAGTCTTGCAGTCTTCAGGTTTTGCCCCCAACAAAGAGATATCAAAAACCCCTTCCGCAAGAAGCTGCTGAAAACAAGTTATGTTCTCCTTGAATTGAGAACTATTGAACATGACTTTAAGGCTGCACACACAACACACAAGTTGTCAACATTGATTGTCTCAGTCTGAACATTTTCAATTATAATATATCCTTTAAGAAAAACAGAAATATTCCAGAATGGCTACAACATTCAGATGGAAATCAAAGCAATGGTGGCGATTATATTCAGATTTAAAACTATTACATAAAAATAACACAGGAATTTGCGAGCTTTTATATCGATTACAAGAAGAACATGAACAGCAAATGAAAGAGTAGACCTCCAACCTATCAGGAAGTTTAGCAGTATCAACCCCAGGAAGTAACTTCAGTAACTGTTGTTGCTCTTCATTTGTCAAGATTCTCAAAAACTCTTCATAGTTTACTATATCCTAACAAGACATAACAGCGGTTACATTAAGTACTCAACAATTATACATATTTAAGGCCCTACTGCCTTACCCGATAACATTATTTATACTGAACAAGGAGAAAACACTAGACTAAAAAGTAATATTTTGAGGAAATATTGAGCATTCTAAAAAATCTTGAATCGAAGTGCTATCCTGCCTGATTACTGTGTAGTTATATGAATGAGGAATCTAAGAAAACTATTAAAATATAGTGCTAAAATTTGAAGCACTACCACTGATGTAAAATCATGTCCAATTGGTTAACACAAACATAAATATGAGCAATTTTTTTTATCAATTTAAGCCAAAATACAATGGGAAGGGCTATGTAACTCACATTTAAATCTATAGAGCACAGGGGTGATTCATGATTGCCAAGGATCTGTACTCTTTCAAGTTGAGACTTATCACTGAAATTTAAAAAACAGGAACATTAATGTTGACAGAGTATGTTTGTCTCTTTTCAAAACAATTTCTACAAGTTCATGCCATGCGCAAGGAAAATTCATAACGTGCATACAGAAACAAAAGACTTTGTTTGACAGCAACAAACAAAATGTGCTGCTTAGTGTAACACTAGAACAGATTTTTTTGTCACATTAATTAATGATAAACAATCATAGCTGTCTGCAAAGTATGCCAAAAACTAGTTTGAGAAAGCGTGCCTTTTATGTTGTTCCGGCTGCCATCCTTGGTCAGTATAGTTCCTGATCTTTTCAACTTCTAGAGATGATGGCTTCAAGTAACTAGAATCATTATGCATCATAATGGGACCAACATAAGAATATGCCTCACTCGTTGGGCATTGTTTATTATCAACTGAAAGAGAACTAGCCTCGGACTCTTCATCACGGACTATATAGCTAGGATGCCTGATGAGAATGCTTCCATGTCCTATCTCAACAGAGACCATTGGTGTCTCACTTTCAAAAAGAAGATCTTCTTGAGAAGATGCAGAGAAATAAGACTGTTGTTCATGAAGAATGGTACATAAATCTTTTGTTAGCTTCTCAACAGAAGAAGCCTTTGGCCGGCCAACGCATGTCCTCTTTTTTGAAGGCACCATGGCATCCCAAACCACTGACTGAACAGGACCTAAATCAACCAAAATATCTACATTATAGTTACCCGTATTCATAAAAGAAAAAAGCGGAGATCATATGCTTTGCATGATAACACAAGTACAAATTCTTGCTTGAAGTCAATTAATAATGAACTAGACAGATGAAGCATATATGTGAGAGCTCGCATTCTATTATTACGAGAAAAAGCGTTACATATTGATATACACCAAACAAAAAGAAAAAAAGATAAGCCCTGTTTAAATATAGGACTTGTCATTACAAATGTTATAACTAGAGCTTCTGGTTTGCCAGCAAAGTTCAATTGTTTTTCTTCCAGGAAAAATCAACAATTACTAAACCATTTCCAAAATCTAATTCTTTATTCATTTTTCCACACTCCATTGTACACTACTTGATTGTGCTAATATAAATCCCTACAGGCAATAAAACCAATACTTATTCAAAACGTTGAATGCTCAATTCTGCTGTAATCAGTTATGGAGATCTTAATCCAACCTGTCAGATCACAAGCATCCATGGCACCATATTGTGCACAGCTCTCTGAGTTAGAAATAGCTGATCCGGAACTTGATCGGTTGCTTGCATCTTCATCTGCAAAGATTTGACATCCCTGGTTGTAATCAGGTGCAAACTCTCCAGATAGTTCATTATCATGGTCATTATTTGGCTTGAGCAATGTCATTTCTCTCTTCTTATTTGATATGCTCTTTATCCTGGAAACCCTTTGATCCCCACAAGCATCAGTTTCTGTTCGAGCATGTAAAGGGGTATAATTTGCAAGAGTTCCCTTGGTCCTCCACCGAGACCCACATGCATTGCATAGTACCGGCTTCTCGGGTGGTCCATTGCGCCAGAGTGGTGTGCCTGTTGCAATGCTCAATTGTCAGAAACCTACAAAAATTTAGAGCCCTTGTAATCAAAATTAGAGATGTAACTCAGATTGGATACACTACTAACAACCACATATCATATTTTCCTGACAATCCAATTCATGATTCATATTACAAAAAATACAAGTCAGGTTAGATATTGAGAAATAGCTTAAACCTCTTGGATTAAAATATTTTACATTGGTTAGTATCTTTCATATACTAGAAAGCTGAATTCAACAAAAGCTTCAAGGTGCAGATATCATCATCTGTCGATTTTAAGTTAAGCAAACAGAAACGAGAGTGCTAAGGCATCACTATTTTGTTTGTCATTCCAACTATGTTGTCACCACAAACAACATCAATCAAATGAAAAAATGTTGACTATTTTCCTTTTAATAGCCGACTGGTTTTAAATTTCTGAGAGTAATACATGTCAATACCCTTTTGCAGGAAAATCAACATTGATTTAAAAAACCTCAAGAACTATGGTGAAGTCCATGATTGCAGTTTAGCTGAAAAATACACTTGTAGGCTGATAGTGAGAACAACTATTGCAATTTAACTGAAAATGCTGACAGTAACTGCGAAGTCTCATACATATAACAAAGTTGAATGGCACATTGCCTTCTTTTAAGGACTGAAAACATAGTACTTAGTTAGTGCAAGACACAGTGCTAGAAAACTGAGCACAAAACCAGTAGTAAAAACTTCAAAATTTTGAAAAGTGCATTGGAATTATAAGCAAAGCAATGAAAATCTTCAAGTCATACCAATAAGTGTTGCAAACAAAATTAATAGTTTCAATTAAAAAATAATTCAAAAGAAAATAATGAAGAGGTACAAGTAACGATTATTCATCAGACAGAGAGCAAGGGAGTAGCAAATCATGTCTGAAGGATGAGATGAATGCAATGTTTCCAATATCCTCTGGCACGGTGAAAAACTGCTTTGAAGAGCAAATGAAAACAATTTTGTAAAAGTCTTTCCAAATACATGAATGAATTAACTTCTGGCATTTTACAAACGCACGATTCCCTTATCTTATTGCCATCCAAACAGCAAGACACGAACTGTGGGTTGACTCTTTGATAAAGACCTTAAATGCAGTGAGTGTTGTTCCAATTAAGGAGACCCACATTCAATGCACTCCAGGCTTAATTTTGCAACATTTACATGGTCTTGGATTTGGAATATAGATAGGGGGAACAAATAGCAACAAAAGAATACAAAAACACATAGAAACAGGAAACAAACATGATTTTTCACAACTTTCAATTACAAATACTATGGAGAACAGCACAGTTGTATTCTTTCTAATTCATATACATCCAGACTATCACACAGCACGCATAATTTTTTAATAGTTTGTATTAAACATAATCCCTTTCCTCAACACATTTCAATTCACAAATACATAAACTCTTTGCAAAGAAAAAAAAACAGTAAGTAGCTTAAAAGAAAATATTATATATTGAAAAAACAAGAACTCACTTGTAACTCCACAGTGATAGCAAGGACCTTGTTTACCCATGTATCAATCTTTCCCGCAGATTTATTAAAGGATATGACGAAATAATTGCAGGAAAATGAGAGAAAAAAAATCTTTAACAACAAAATCAATAAAAAAAAATGTTTTTTTTTTCTGAAAAAATACAATAGTTATGTATAAATGCTTTCTTTTATAGGCAAACCCAGAAATGATAGTTCCCAGAAAGAAAATTTAAAGCAGGAACCAATAAACCCAGAAAGGTTGTCTTTTTACAGTCCTTTAAAGAAATTTCACATAAGCAATCTAGCAACAACCGAAAGGATTGATGTAAGTGGGAATTGTACAATAAGAGAAAACTAGAGAAGGAATCTCAGAAATGGTTGTGAAAAGGGGAAAGAAAAGAAGGTTGAATGTTGAGAGAGAAAGAGAGAAGTGAAGGTCTCTGTATATGACCTCTTGTATTGTATAAGAAGTAAATGTTTCAACTTTTTATGCTTTTTTTTCTCCTTTTATTTTTCTCTTTTGTTGATTTTATTTGAAACACTTCAATTTTGCTTTTTGTAATATTAAAAATAATGAGCTCATCTTATTATAAAGGGAACAGAAGGGGTAGGGGAATATCATTGCACAGATCCTGTTGACTATCGACTTTTCTTCTTTGCTAATCATCCATTTTTTAAATTCTCAACAAATAATAATAAAATTTAAAAGTATTCTATCTTTGCCATCAGTTCTTGAATTTTTTGTGCATCGAGTAGAAGAGATTTTACAAAAAAAAAAAAAAAAAAAAAAAACCCACTGAAAAGGGAGAAAGAAACAAGGAGATGTTTTTGGCCTTTCCGAAATTTTGTTCCTGCTGCTACGAAATGCAATGGTTTTTTGTTTAAGATGCGAATACCAATTCTTAATTTTATATTGTCTCGTGTGTGATGACATGATGTTGATAAGGTTTTAAAATTGTGTTTTTGTTTTTTAAAAACAGAACAATAAATCTGTGACTATGTCATGTGTGGTCAGAAACCTAATTATCATCGATGGATTAGCCATGGGGGGTTACTGCTGAATTCCAAATCACATAGTCAAATACAAGCATTAACTTAAGTAATTTTAGTTTAACCTTGGGATTAGTATTTTGTTTATGCTTAAGAAAAAGGAAATGAAGGAAAATAACTACATCAATTTCTTTTATTGGTTTTGATTGATTTTTTTAATTCTGTCTTCAAACTTAATATATCAATGTAAACATATCAGAAAGACAGCACAAAAGTCCTAACTGATCATCTAAATTTTACAATAAATGAAAATAAAAAATGTTTAATTAAAATTTTCAAAATGTATATATTTTTTATATAATCAATCAATTAAATGTATATAATTATCTATGTAATATCATAATAATTTTATAGTATATATATATAGTACTGATTTATGGTAAACAATAAATAATAGTAGATAATAATTTTATGTTTACCAAATATGGGTTTAGATTTTAAGTGATTTTTTTAATTTAACAGTTTTTCGATTTTATCATTTTTTTTTCTAAAATTTAATTATTAATTTAAACTGGCTATTTATAATAATAAAAATTACCTAAAAAAAGTAAAAATTATCTATAATTTAGAAATTATTTAAACTTTCTTTTATAATTATAATTATAGTAATTTTATTATTTGTTATCATGAAAAAAAAATCAACACAGTTTTCTCGTTAGTTATTATATAAAAGAGATATAATCATTTTAGTATCATATTTTTATTTAAAAATGTTATTATCTAGTGACATATATTTAAAAAAATCCACCAAATATAATTATCGAACTTTCCCATTTAAAATAAAATAAATATACATTTTTTATTTTTTAAATCCTTGTTTTCATACATATTTTAAAATTACATTAATGCAGACATACAAGGGCGAGAAGGAATATGTTTTGGCTAGTTTAAATAAATAATATGTAATATCACTTTGTTATATTTGATATATAATTTACAATTTGAGTAAAATAATATTATAAAAATAATAAAATTAAAAATTTAAATAGAAGACAAAAGAAAAAACAATTAACTCCAATATAAAGCAGTAATGTCTTCCATTAATTTCAATGAATGAGTAAATTATTTTTTATGTTTCTTTTTCTTTCTAACAAAAGTGTTACAAATATCAAAACCAAGAAGATCACCGTATAACACTGATTATCATAGATAAATGTACTTATTTTAATATGTAATAAAAAATTATTCTGACAATTTACACTTATTACTATTTTTTCATTTTACTTTTTTTTTCACATCAAAATTATAAAATTACTATTTTCCTTTTTCTACCAATCACAACTAAAATGGATTAGGATAGACCAAAACTCAACATTAAAACAAATACATTTTACACTTCAAACAATTTTCTCTTTTTATTAAAAAATCCTGCTATTTTTTTTTAAATCTCGAATTAATTACAAAATTTCTCAATAAGGCGAAATATCCTTGATTATAATGCAAATATAAAATTACAAAATTTAACCAATTTATATAAATATAAATTTAACTAATTTACATGTTTTCTTTGTTAAAAAATAGAATAAAATCCAAATTAAAATTCATTAGTCTCAGGCACGCTTCAATGTATTAGAATTCCTCGCCACACTGCATGAATTCTTATTCACAAAATCAAATTAAAACACGTTAATGCCAAACACGAATTTTCTTTTTCATATTCGAATCGAATTAATTCTCATAATTTCTAATTAGATATACAAATTGGAATGCACAACTTTTCCTCTTTCACATTTTCACTAAACTCGTATTTGCAATCTAATTTCAAATAAAATTTGAAAGTCATTATCGTTTCTTACAACTTTAATTCAATTATCCCTTCATTAGCGCACAACTTTAAATTTGAAAAAGTTATATTGAAAGTCATTTTGTTTTAACATGATTTCAATTCACTTTTTGCCCTACTTTTATACTTACCCGAAAACCGTCTCTACAAAACATAATTTTTTGTTGGTAAAATCATTTCTATTATGCATAATTTACTAAAAATTACATAAATTAACAAACTCTTCTATATATATATATATATATATATATATATATATATATATATATATATATATATTGGTTCGTTATTTATTTATGCGTATTCTAAACTTAATAAAAGAAATAATATGTATTTTTTTAAAGTGTTATAAAAAAGCTGTATTAATATATTGTATTATTATATTGTATGAGATATGTTTTAATAAACAGAATATAAGTGTAAGAACATGAGTGGGTTGATAACCAAGGTGGGTCCCACTGAAACTCTTAACTATGTGTCACAGCCAAACGTGTTTTTCCGTGTGTTTCCAAATCTCATAAAAAAAAAAGGTGTTTTAAGGTATAATAGTTAAAGTTAAATTATTTTAACGATTAACTAAAATAATAGATTATAATTTGAACATTTTTTTAAATAATAGTTTTAAAACAATTAATTACGTTCTAAAAGAATAACTATTTTTATACGAGAAGCAACATTGTATGGAGTTGAATGGGAAAAGTTTATTAAAATTAGCAAGTCACGGTTTTCAAACTTATAAAAACAGTTTCTTTTCCAGATAATTGTTTTACAAATTCCAACTACATTTCCAATATTAAAATTACAAACAATTAATATTATTTTTATAAAATTGTAAAGGAATGTATACTTTCACCAATCAAATATAAAATTAATGTAAACATTGACTTTAACTAGTTAAAATATAATTAATATATATATTTATTTAATGTACATATTTAGTATATCTGTTTATTTTTAATAAACATTAATATCTAACCTACAAGAGAAATTATCACATCACAACTACCACACATTTTTTTTTATCTTATTTTTTACAAAGTACACACTCTTTATTTATTCAACTATGAGTTTTTCTCCAAACCTAATGAATCACTTTAACAAACATTCAATTTCAATTCTAAGATTTTTCTTTTAATCTTTATAAACTTATTTTTTTACACTAAACTTAAAAAAAAAACATTCAAATCCTAATTTTGTCCTATCCAAAATACTATGCAATATTTTCATTTTAAATATGCAATACTTAAAAGATGTTTTTACTTTTATTTTAATAATTGCAATATTTTATACTCATTATTATCATAACATGCTCGTTCTCTTTCAGAATAATTTTCACTCGATATAAGTTTTTATGTTTTCACCCTAAATATTATTATGGTCTATGATATTTTTTTATTAATAAAATGAAATATATAAATTTATAACAAGTTACCCACCTCACTCAACTACTGAAGTTTCAATTTTTTTTTTCTTACCAAATAAGTAAATTGAATGAACACAATTAATATTAAAAAATGTATTACATCCATAATATTTTACTTGTGTGAATTATCATTGAATTGAAAGCATTTGAATTGAAATAAAAGTTATAATTTATTTAGAAAATCAGTTTTCGCACTCTAATATCAGAGTTATGAAAGAAAAGTGTAAAAAAAATCTGATTTAGTATTAGAAAAGAAGTGTTTTGTTTTAATTTTTTAATTAATTAATTTTTGTACGAGTAATAGAGAATCGTGGTGGGACCGGGAAGCTATGACATTAACATATGAGAAGAATGGTATTAATGTGGCGAAACGCAGAAAGTTGAGAAGTGTGTTGTCGTTTTATTATTATTAAGTAAAGTAATAAAATATAAATGGGTAAAGAAACCTGATCGCATTTATTTTATTTTATTTTTTATTTTTGTAATTGAAATGGCCAAAAAGATAACTCCAACATTTTCACTAATATTCCATTCCAGCTCCAACCTAACTTCAATATCTTCTCACTTTACATGGCTGTTTTTATTTTAGTGAATTAGAAATCATAGTTATATTTATTTATTTAAAGAAAAATATATAAAAATTTGGTTTGTGTGGTGAGAAAGCTAAGTGGGGTGGTGACTCTGCAGCGCACGCCGCGATGAAGTATAAAAGTTTTAGGTTAGAAGTCAAAGAGAAAGAAAGAAGGAAAATGTGTAACACTGAAACCCTAAAATCATAATAATGATAATGATTGAGAGAAATAATGGAGGAAAAAAATACCCATAAATTTACATACATACATACCCAAATACAACTGGAATTTACTAAGATTGGTAAAAACAATTTAAGTGTAAACTGTCATGGTTTATTTTAGATATATTTTTCAAATCATAAACATTTTTATTTTATTTAATAATTAAATTATTTACTTTGAGACTTTGTTGGATATTTTAAGCAGAGGAGAAATTAATTTACGTTTTGTTATTAATATTATTGTACTATTTTATGTTTTTTTGAATTTTTTTTCTCTAGGAAGTTTGATCATTCCTTCTGTATGTTAACTCATTAGCTACAAATAATAATAATAATAATAATAAAAAAAAAACGTAACTTGCAAGTTTTGTACCTTCTTGTTATCTATTTTTGACCAGCCATATACACAAAGAACTAATCTACATTAACATCTACGACTCTCCTTTTACACGAAGGGTGAATTAATACAAACTAAAACAACACTTAATTAATGATTAAAGTTAATAAATCTCAATATAAATATACAATTAACAACAATTATTTATTTTAGTTATTTAGTTTTAGAATTAAATTGGTGATACGGTTTTCCACTCACACGCTTCTTATCCAGACGGTATATTTTGGGGTTACTTTATTTAGGAATCAGCTTCGTATCTTTAGTTCAACTATTTACTCACGAAACGATTTCGTGCACCAACTGTTTGTTTAAAGTCCTAATACATGTTTATGCTTGTATTCGCTTTTCCTTTTTCACGCTTTCTGATCTTAAGTTTGTTCGGAATCTTTCACCCTCCAACTCATCATCCCATGTAAGAAAAACACATTGGCTAAAGTGAAATAACCCAATAATGTGGTTGGAATAGTTCCCATTTAGAAACGACAAGTTAAATGTAACCACCCTATAAATTAAGTGGAAGTTTTAGGCCCATTTGAGTGAGATTGAGTCAGATTGATAGAGGCCCTTCACGCAAAAAGAGTATTAATAATAGTAACATATATTATAAGGTATTAATATAGGGAATGGAATGAAGTGTGCAAAGATGCAAAAGGAGAAGGTGGCTTCTGATCAGGATTTGCAACTACCCATGTAAATGTTCTCAGATTAGAGAATTCATATCACATATTTTCCTTTTAAAAACCTATAACATCATGGAATATAAATAAAAAAAAAATGTTATGTATTGGTGTAGCAGTTTGATCTATGGTTCATTGGGTTCACGTAGTGTTAAGCATTGTGTGCGTATTACTCTTTTGTAATGCTTGTTTCCACAGCCTATCATCATTGCATATATTTTTGGGAGGGAGCATGTTGGTGACTTTGCGCGATGATTCGAATGATCAAAGGTTGTCACATTATTGAAATATTATAATTTTAAGTTACACTTGTCACTAGGCCTACCTTCGAAAAAAAATACATGGGGAGACTATTCACTTTTTATTATCACCACTGATTTTTAGAAAGAGCAGGCGAGTTGTCATTGAATTGACCATTCTGTTGTAAATAAGTTAGGACGACTTTATTAATTTTTACATTGAAATCGAATTAAATTTATTTTAAGAAGTCGTCATTGTTGTTATTATTATTTTTGCTTTTTATTCAATTGAAACTGGAAATTCAATCGAAGTATTTTTTGTAAATAAATATAGTTGAAGATTTTTTGTTTGATAATAGAATAAAAGTTGGGTATTCCTACTTTATTTGCGAATCAAGAAAAAAAAAAGTTTTTTACTCAAGCATAAAATGATTTGAAAGCTAAACACTGCATACCACATATTCTTTCTCTAAGCATTTTAAACTAACTAGATAAAAAATATTCTTAGTTTAAAAGGAAAAACTTATAATCTAAATCCATCAAATGCTTTTACTGTTTTTTTTTTAAAATTTTAATATCAAAACAAAATGAAGGCTAAAAGATTTGTCTTGTCTTGTTTAAGTTATAGTTAAAAAATATTTATTGACTTCATGTATATTTGTTTCTATTGTACAGATCTAATTGGTTATTTTTAATGAAAATTTTTCATAATATATATATATATATATACTTAAATTTAAAATCTTAAGAGGGTAAGCATAATTAAAGTGAAATCATTGTAATATTATTGATAGAAATAAAAATTGGCAATGTTCCAAAAAAAAAAAATACATCAATGGGCAATACGAGAAAATCGAGAAGCCCATACCGTGAGCTTGGTTTTTGTCGAGCATAAAGTAAAATGACATGATAACATATCATTCAGGAGTTATAATATTTTTTTTATTTGACTGTTTTGGATGATATGCTTTTAGGGTTAATAAAAGTCTTTGCTTTCATTAAACATAAAATTTAAACTTTAGCCACCGCCCCATCCCTGTAGAAGGTTCTGGAACTTTGAAAAGTAGATATCTAAATAGTATAGTATATAAAGGCTTCAAGAGATAAGGTGTTCTATAATTATTTAAATATTTAATTTGTATAAAATAAAATTCATTCACGTAAGTGGTACTGAAACTTTACAGCATATGACTGAATTCCAACAAAGCTCTGTCAGACACATTTTCTGGGGCATGCATAATCATTCTGGTTTCATAATTTGTTTGTGTTCTTCTCCACCATGCATTATTTTTTTTTCTTTTAAAATATTTTATGAAATACTTCTAAGAATGTCATCCACCACAGACAGATTTGCAGTAAGGAGTAAGCCCTTAATTCACAAAATAATTTGTAGCCTAAAAAAACACCAAAACCATTTTAAATATTATCATTCCGCGGATCAAACTCTTTTGAAAGAAGATTCAGCATTCTTGTACCATGATCACGTGATGGAATCTTAATGAAAGTTTAAGAAACGATAGAATATAACATTTTTGCTACCTTATAATTTAATTTCCAATTAAATAAAATCGTCAAGAGCTCCAAACAAGTCATAATATATTTGCGTGAAAAAAACAAAGGAAAATGGATAAAATTGAGGTAACTAACAAATCCTGTCTTAATTTAATTTTCTAGGATCATAAAACAAAAAGCATGATCTTGGCTGTAAATAAGATTAAGGTACTTCTCATTGCAAGACAGCATTATAAATCCCGTGTTATACTCACTTTCATAAATCACAATTTTTAAGTGATTTCTTTTGGACAAAAGAACTTCTCCTGCCTGTTGCGACAAGGCATTTCGCCAAAGAGAGGTAACTCTTTTAAAGAAATTAAAATACGGTGTTAGATTCTTAATACAACCAATTCGGAAAATTTTCGTAATTAATTCTTATCTTAATAACTATATTATACTCTCTCTCTCTTTTTATCTCTCTGAAATCTAAAATCCTACTATGGTTCCTGATATATATATATATATATATTTCAAAACAATTAAACATTAAATTTACAGATTTATTTTTTGTCACGACGTATCACATACTTACATAGTACAATTGACCCTCATAAATATCATGTTTGATTAATTACTTAAACTTCCACTATACGCACAGAATTAAAAAGAGAAATAGTAAGAATTACAATAACTGATGAATATATTAATCCAATTCCATTCTTAACCTTAAACAAATAAGTAATTTAATAATGATTTATCAAGGATTAATGCATATTCTTAAAAGTTACAAATGGTTATATAAATATTCAAAATACATTTTAAATTGACTAGTTATTATTCCTATTTTGGGTGGGAAACTGGTTGTCCAAGACCACCTTACTTGAATATATATAATTTTTTTTTTAATTTTTAAAGGTACTCAAGTTATTTATATTAACACAAAAAGAAAAAGAAAAAATAATTGAACTGGTTGTCCAAGACCACCTTACTTTTTTCATTTTAGTACATGCTTTGTTAAAAAGTTCAGAAGCAAACAAGTAGGAAAAAGTTCGTGAAGATTAAATCACTTTATAGTCAAGTATCCTATGTATTGAAGACCAAGGGAACAGAGGTGTAAACCGAGCAGATTGGTAAGAAATTAATCTCTCCTCTTCTTCTTTTTCTCGTTCCTCTCAGCTGAATTTTTCATCTGAAAAATAATAGTAAAAGTCCCGTCAATACAAATTTGCAAGGTAGAGGAGAATCCATAAAAAAAAAAGATGCTTTAACAATCAAACTCACCATAATGACAAGAATCCTTACAAAAACTGCAACCAAATCGGTAAACAAGGTCAAGGCATGCTTTACATAGTCCAGATCGCCCAAGTGTGCTCTCTCAACTATTTCTTGGGTGTCAACTATAATGTAACCCACAAACAACAAAAGCCCAAAGTACAGCTGCAACAACATGAAATAAACTGTGTAAATTGAGACTTAAAACGATAAAAAAAACAAATACTTAATACCTATAAGAAGGGATGTTAATACTCCCAAAATTTTATTGGTTATTGGTTAATATTAATTAGCAATAAGAAATTTTGAGACCTCTTAGTTCTAAATCAAATGGCAGGATCCTTGAATGCAAACTATAACCTACTAAAATTTGTAATTTCCACTAAATTACCAATATTAGAGAGAATGTCAGAAAGAGAGTCTTAAAAAGAGTATCGCCAGCATTTCTCTCAGTATATGTATAATCAAGAATCAGAATGCCCCAAGCTATTTTCACAGAAATGGGATTAATGACAATCACTTACCTCAAACTTGAAGAGAGCTGTTGAGCCTCCAAAAATGGAAGAAGCAAAGTGCAACCAGAGAAGGATGGACAATCCAGAAGAAAGCAAGCCACCAAGGTACAGGTACTCCCTACGTCTTGCAACCAAAGCTGCTCCCGAGAAGCATGCAAAGGCCAAGGATGTTGCCACAAATGCACTAAAGATAAGGCTGGAGAAACAAAAGAATAATGTCACAGAACTATAAAACATTCAACATCTCGAAGACTAACTATCATTGAAGGTACTATCCCGGAGAAAAAAATAATTAAAGAAGATAAAAAAAGAAAAAATTAAGCTTTTTCTACAACTTATAAACTCAATCTTTTATAGAAACTCTCATTTTAACTTTTCCAATAAACCGGTTTTATCTTATTCATAAGTTTATATCAATACGAGAAAAGTCAAATTCATTTTTTTTTTCTCACTTTCTTCACCCTTACAAAGTCGTTAAAAGTTTATCCCAACAAAAAGTCAATGATTTAATTCCAATCAAAGGTAACAGGAGCGTTGAATGTATCACATGAATCCTCACACAATCCATTGACCACCACATAGCACATACCTTGGTTCTATTTGAATAGCCAAATCAATCAAGGGTCCAATGGAGGCACCTTGAAACAGTGACGCGGCCATCAACAAAGTCACCCTCTTCTTCTGCACATCACAAGAAAAGAAAAAACGCGGGTGAATAGCGATCACAAAAAAAGAAGAAAAAAAAACAACAGCGGCTTAAAATGACAGATACCTCTTCCGAAGGAGATGTAGAGAGTAACCAAACGCTGCTTCCAACACAAGCCACCGTAGTAAGAAAACCCCCAACGTTCAGGAGAACATGAAGGTAGGCCCCAACGGCAGCAGCAACCACGGCGAAACAAAGAGTAAAATAAACCTACAACAATCAATCACAAAACCAAATTAAGAAACCAATCAAGAAAAATTTACGATGAAATCCAAAACATCCACCATCCGAAGATCCTACAATCCTAATTTTTGCAAACCCTAGTTAAGATCAGAGAAATTGATAAAAGCAAAAGAAGAGACATTGGTATAACAAAGACTATGAGAGAAAACTTATGAAATCCATGGCTTCCACATTTCTTCGCTAATTGAAGGAAAAAATTAAAAAAAAAATCATAAAAAGGTAGAAATTAGAAGGGAACCTTCTTGAGGTGATTTTGAACGATGGGAGAGATGAGACGGAAGTTCTTGAGCGTATCGTAATTCCATCGGTTTCTTGAATCGAAGAAGGAAGTGAAGGCGTCCATTGTTTTGGATCGATCGCAAACACAAATTGGATGATGAATGAGAAAAATATATTTGAAGGTCAACACTCCCAATCTATTTATATTTATTTTAATATTTGAAAGGACAGAATGCAATTTCTCAGAAAGTTCCACATAAGATTAAGATTATTTCCTCTTCATTTAAGTCTCCTACTCTATCCTCTGCATGTGGTTGTATTATATAAATTTCGTATTTTCTGATGTCATTTCCTATTATATATATTTTGTATATATATATAATAGGGAGAGAAAAAAAAGAGAGTTTGAGAGTGTTTTGCTTGAGCTTTCTAACAGGAACATTTTCCATTCATAATGGATGGACAAAGCAGCAGCCAGATACATTATAAATAACTATATTTTTATTACATTTGAATATATATAATTTTATTATTTTATAACTAATTAATTATAAAACAAAGTAATACAATATATTATATATATAATTTTGAAAAAAAAAATTAAAAACAGTATTAAAAATGTTATCTAATCATTATTTTTAAATTAAAACTATTTAGTTATTTTTAAATAAATAAAATGTGTTTAATTATTTTTAGTAAACGTGTTAATAATTTTTATTTATTAAAAGCTAAATTTATTCAATTAAAATATAAAACTAAAAAATAATTCTATTTATATAATAATATAGATTTGACCGAATAAATATGAATACTAGGATTAATAGTTTTTCCAACTTGATAATGTTATCCCTTTTATTAATCTCCAATTTTAAAACGAAGTCAATATAGTTTTGAAAAACAAAAAATACCGTATCATATAAAGTTGGGCGGGATAAATAACAATACATAAATATTTAACGCACATTATTATTATTATTTTGGGGAGTGACTACTTTAACACATTTAAAATAGTTAAAAAAATTAAAATTTTAAAATAACAGGGTTTAAAGAAACATAAATTTTCAAATTTAATTGGTTACTGTACATTTATACTTCAAGTTTACTCTATTTATCTCAAATGTAAATTTGTATATTTTTTTAGCTAATTAATGTATTTAATTTAAATTGAATTGGATAACTTTTTTAATTTAAAATCAGAGTAACTTTTGATTTATCGAAATCATGAAAAGTTAAGTTATGTTAGATTCAGATAAAGTATGATCAGTACGTGTAAGGTTAAACCATTTTTATATTTAAGTTAGGTTAGGTCTAACTACATATTGCTATAATCTTAAATTAAATTAGAGTATTCTAAATCTTAAGGGATTCTAAGTAAAGTTTTGTTTAAATTGAGTTAAATAAACATGTTCAAATTTAAATTAAGTAAATCAAAGTCAAGTTTAGTTAAGACAATTTTATATCAAGTTTAATGAAGTTAGATAAGACACATTGTCAGAACTCTTAAAATTCCATGATAGTGGAAGACACGTGTAGGTGCAAGGTGTCAGAAGCATTAAAAAACCCTGTGTAAGTGGAAGTCAGGTGTTAGTGAAAATTAGAAAGTGAAAGACAGGTGTGAGCAGCGGAGTGGCCGATCGGTTTTGACGATAGGAGTAAAACTTAAGTTTTCAAATTTCACGCCACTTTTCTGCATGCACCCTTCATCTTTAACCTTCTGAGTTTTCATTTTCTCCTCCTTCTCTCTACAAACCTCATACTTCTCTCTAAGAAATTTTATTCTTTTCTTCTTTCGATCATCATTCAAACCATGCCTGAGTATTCCTGGTGCCAAGAGTTACGTTTTGCACCGATCAAGTTTTGGGTTTAAGCTGGTAAGTTCATTCCTTCCTCAGTCGTGTGGTTTACTAGCACATGCAAACCAAGTTCTGGTTGCATGGATTGATCACTTTTCTATATGTGATTCTGATAATGTTTTGGTCCTTTATTTTGGTCTAGTTTTGTAATCAGTGAATTTTAAGGGTAGAAGAAATTGTAGTGGTGAACCAGTATTCTGCACCTGTGAGCGTCAGGTCACGTTTAGAGGTAAGGGAAGCTTATATAATTTGATTATGATTATTGTTTTGACTGATTGCATGTTTGTTTGATTATTGGATGAAAATGAAGTATGGTTGTTACTGCATTTTTGGTTGTATGAGTGTATGAATATAAATGATGGAGAACTCGATTGATATAATATTTGATCTTAAGTCTGTAACTTCCTTTGTAATTATATGTTTATCACCGAAAGTCATTATTGACCGTTCGATTTTTCCTTTGAGCATTCGGTCTGTACTGGATCCTTCCTTTGGGAAGAGTTTCAGTTGATGACCGATCGATTTTATCCTAGTATACTTGTAAATAAGTGCCTATCTAAGTGTAGTTGTCTCTTTGTATTTGGTATTCAATATTACTTACACATATACTAGTATATTTATCTCCCTTAAAAATCCATTATTTGTATCGGTATTTAATTCTTCCTTCTATAAGCTAAGTAGTGTTCGATCTTAAACCCGACACTCGATCTAAGTGGTGCTCGGTCTTAAACCAAGTGCTCGGTCTCGTCTCAGTAATCTATCATTACCATTTTTAAAATAAGAGCGTTCGACCAAACTCAATAGTGTTCGGTTTCTACAGTGCTCGATCTCAGACTAGTACTCGGTCTCTTCAGTGTTCTGTCTTAATACTAAAAACTAAGTATTATTAGTATTCAACATCTTTCTATCTCTCGGTTTCTTCATAGTATTCGGTTTGTTATTAGTATTCGGTGTCAAACAGTATTCAGTCTCATTAAATGGTGTTCAGCCTAGAGTCTTAGTATTCGGTCCTAGGCTTTGTAGTGTTCGGTTTGAACTCTTAAGGGTCAGTTCATTGAAGCGGATCAATTGGTAAATAGCGCTCGGTCATGTTAGTTTCTAAGGAGTGTTATTCCATTCGGACATGTTCTATGATGAGAAAGTGTGGTCTTATTTCAGTTGAATATATTGATGATGAAGTATGATGGAATTTTGAAATGTGATATGAATGAAATAGTTTGGATATGAAAGAGTATTCCAGGGAGGAATATCTCAGAAATTGGTTATTGAATGGTAAAGTATGAATGTGGGCAAAGCTTAGCTGGCGTTTATCCTGATATTCCGTGATTATTAATTCTCACGTAGAGAGGAGTAACTCATGTGTGGGAATGACAGGAGGTCCTAGTTCATAAGGTTAACTTGGACGGAACTGATTAACCTCGGGTGGCAGCTATTGAGAGTATCCCAATTACTACATCACCCGGGTGCACAAACGTTATAGCTACACAGAATTCATACAGTCCGGACAGTCAGAGTCAAATGGTTGTTTATTTGCATGCAATAATGTATGATATATTAATTTGTATCAGACTTATGTGATATATATGTTTGTTTCATTAATTAAATTACATAAGCTTACCCTATATTTTTCTGTCTTATCTGTATTGTCGTTCGATTGTCCTCCCTGTTGTAATGATCATCCTGTGGATGTGAGCAGAAGGAGAAGAGTTGCTGGAAGAAGCTCTGGAAGAAGTGGAAGTGAAGACCGAACCTTAGGACCGTTCGGTTATTATTCTGCTTCTAGTTTTGTAGAACTGTTCGATGTATGTAGTTTTGGAAACCGTTCGGTCTAGTCAGTATTTATGTAAAGTTTAAATTCTGCAGTATTTTGGTAAGATTGTTCAAGCATAATTGTACTTCTTAATCTCAGAACTGAACTGTAATATTGTTAATATGTGATTATTCTATTATATGATTTTATACTGTATTTTTGAGATGTTACATATGTGTAAACAAAATTAAATTAGATTAAGTTTAGTGAAAACTAAATAAGATAAAATACATGTAAATATTGGTTAGAATAGATCGAACCCTTAGATCAAGTTTAACTTATATTAGATTAGCTAAATAAAGTTTAATTCAAATAAAACTTGATCGGATTAAATCAAATATTAGTGAAATGAATTTAAGAAAACTTACATTAATTTGAATATGATGAAATTAAACTTAAATGCGAGTGATTCAAATTAAAATTTAAATATAATTTAAAAATATTCAATCTAGATTTAATATATTTAAAATTAGATTAAAAAGTAATAGTTCATTTTAATCCAATTTAAAGCATCACCCATATCAAATAATAAATATTAAATTAAAGTTGTTCGAGAAAATAAATTGAAAAATTGTCATAGTATAATAAAAGATTTACTAAAATACGTATATTATTATAAACTGAAAATAATTAAACAAAAATAACACAGATATATGGATTTTGTAATAGTTTTGTTACCTATTATATTCAAAATGAAATATTAAAAAAATAGTTTAGAAAATAAATATGACGTTTAATTATTCAAATAATTAAAACTCTTTCCAATAAAAAATTATTGGTTGACTCTTAACTATTATTATTTTAGAGATGTCAAAATAAATTTTAATTTGTGACTCAACTCATTTCACCGGTGAATTTGAATAAGATTAAAAGTGAGTTGACCTATCATCCACCAACAACACTTTATTAATTTTTTTTATCATTTTTTATAAGTTTGTTATTGTTATTATTATCATTTACTACTTTTAAATATACGGATTTATAATTTGATTTTTTTTAATATTAAAATGTTGTTGAATAATGTTTGAAAATTTAATTTATTTGTTTATCAAGTTATATATATTGATTATATTTAATATTTAATTAGTACCTTTATAATAATATTTGAAAAATTAACTAAACATTTTCATTCCACTTTTATAAAAAAATTAAATCAAATCAAATCATTTTCATTAGAGTACAGTAGATATATGAAATAAATTATTAAAATAACACATTCATAAATAAGTCAACTCATTAACCCATTAACCATGCTAAATCGAATTAAATTACAAATTTCTTCCTTACTAAAAGTAAATCAACTTGAATTAGTATTTTTTAACTTAATTTGTGATGAATTGAATCAAATTATTTTGATACTTTTATATTATTTTAATGAGATTAATTAACAAACTGTTTAAATACATAATTTTTATAAATTAGTTTATAAATTTTAATACAAAGTCCATAACTATTTCTTCTAAAAAAAGTTATATTTCCCCCTTTCTCTTCACCAAGATACACACATTCATAAAATTCCATTTGATTTGAAAGGAAAATAAAATAGCTTTCCTCAAAATGTACAAAAACATATTTAGTAAAAAGAAAAATCATTTAACAAGTTTTGTAATTAAGACAGATAAATAAAAAAGGACAGAAAAATACGATGATAAGTATACTAAATCATGTGGGAACAGAAAGACACATATAAATTTCATATAAAATATATTGCGTGAATTATCTTTGGTAAACATTTGAACAAGTACATGATAGACATATTACTTTAATCAAGTAAAAAAAAACATTATTGATATTATTTTTTTGATAAAATTATTTAAAAACAAATAAATTTATCACATATGATTCTTTTGACAGAGTGGATATGATTTTTTATATTATTATTGCATACATTATTTACTATTTTGAAACCAGAACTGCTATTTGATACCAAGAAAATTTGCAAAAATGCGTCATTAGTGTCATTTTTAAGAAATAAAAAACTCAATTACGTATTTCTGACAGAAACAAAGATCATAAAATATAAAGTATTAACCAATAAAAACTTTAGTCTTTTTTGGTATTATAATTTTTCATGCAGTTTAATTTCATTTTTGTTACATGCAAGAGGAAAAACCAACTTAAAAGGACATTTTCTTTTAATTATTAAGAATCGAAACACTTAAATTAATTTAAGTTGATTTATTTATTTATTTTCAATCCGGTAAATTCAAACTCAAATTATCAGGAAATGAAGTTGTTGTTGAATTTAGTGTATATTTGTGTTAGAGGAGTATTATAATGAAAACCTGTAAATTACTAAGAAAACATTTCCATTCCTCTTGCAAGTATTTATGCATTTCTCATCCAGATAACAGTGCGAGGCGTATTGGAAAAAATTCTAATTGAAAAGAATGTTAAGCTTTAAACGTATACAGTGAACAATACGGAGAGTCTGCATGGAAATTTACTGGATAGTCTAAATCATTCTCTAGATGGAGAAGAGAATAAGAGTTTAAAAAGAAAGCCAAGTAAAACTCCAAGGACACCCACAAAAATGGCAAAGATGAAGGAAAAGCCAGGATCACTTTTTCTGTTTCTTCGTCTTTTCAGCATGTCCTACACAGTTAACACAGTAGATACATTAATGATATTTATAAATACCTCTCAAGTCTCAGTAATCAATACAACAGACAATTATTACAGATCCAACAGTCGCACTGCACCCAAAAAGAAACAAGACTTCCCTAATCACTTTTAGCTCTTACATACCTCATGTGCTCCTTTTTTTTGAAGGGGAGGCTTTAGTTTTACTGACCAAGTCAGTATTAATGCCCTCATAAAAAGTATTGGACTAACAAAAAGGAAAGGAAGCCAGAAGAACTTTATGTATTTTTTTGAAAGTGAAGAAATTATGTAACTTATCATTATATATAGTCAAGTATACAGGCTCAGATCATAATAATGTTCACTGCATTTCATAGGTCTATTATGTTTTCTATTGTACATTGTGATTTTTTTAGGAAAGAGAAGACTCTAAATTCCTATAGAAAATTATATTCAAACACCTGCTAGGGTCCAGGAAGTGAAAAGGAGAGAGATTTACAGAAAAAAGAAAATAGATAATATGATATGAAACGAATGTAAATTAATAGAGAAAATATAAGGTGGAAGAGAGGTGGAGACAATGTGCATGCGTATCAATATCACTGATGGTTCCAACTTAGGCTTCTAATTCTAATACTTGTTTATTCCTCACATTCAACTGAATCACCATGAGTGCATATTTGGAACAACAACTCCAAATAAAATCTTAACCAAAATCTTATGATAAAAGAGCGATGTTGGAAAACGCAGAACAATTACCAGTTCCTGTTGCAGCTGTCTCGTTTGTCTGACAGCGGCATCTCTTTCTTCCTTCAGATTCTGTAAAACCTGACTCTTAAAAAATAGAAATTTAATTTAAGCTTGACTGGCTAATATAATAAAGAATAGAACTGAAAAAGTAGAGAAGGTTTAATTGTCTGCAATCAACTGCCACAATTTAGGAAATGACTGACAATGAGCAATTAACGTGCAATTAGAGATAACAACTCAAATACAGAATACAACTCAAGCAACTATCCATTCGTTTTGGTGATACACAGATGGAGTCAGTATGCATGTGAATGGAATGAAATTAAAAGCAGTCGATACAACTGTCTTAACCTAAAAGAATAAACTGGTATCATAAATACAGTAGTAATTACTTTAAATTCAGCGTGTACAAATGATATAATCTATAAACAGTCCCACAAGAATTAAAGTTATAAGTATATTCTCCACAAATTAACTAAAGACCTGAGCATAACACTCCTTTCATGGGTCAATTTGTGGAGTGCACACTCTGCTAGATGTTTTATGCCACTTAAAAGCCGAGGAAACACCTCCATAAAATTATAAAGTAAAAACTAAGCAGAATAAACTAGATAGAGAAGCTTGATGCCACACATGCTTATATTTTCAATCAGAAGGGACCTATAGAAGGAAGTTCAAATGTTTCACTGATTTCAATTTTTATTTTGTCTTTACTTATCAATCTTAATATGTTTTCTAGCTTTCTCAAATACCAAGTCCTACGTTGTTTCCACCAAATGCAGCAAGTATCACGAGTAATAGGTTGTGCATGAACAAAGTGGAATTAATGCTGTCACAAAATCCAAGATACAACATATGGCATTATGGGTAAACACATAAAATTACGAAATTCAAAATAAAGAAAAAATGTGGAACTGATTTCCACGAAGGGTAATGGGGGAGGAAAAGAGACTCACAGAAGAGGAATCGAGTTTATGTGAGCTCCTTGATGCATCATCTTCAGAGCTTCCTTCGGGTGAGGCAGTAGAGATATATGCAACTCTTAATTTCAACTCCTCTATTGAATTACCACTTTCCTTATTAAACTGCAAGTGAAATTAACAGTATCAGTGATAAATTTTTGCTCTTCAATCTGTATAGTTGATCCCGTATAAAAGACAGTGTTGGCCCTCTTACAGTATCTGCTGGGAGGTCGTCAACATCAGTATTTGGACTCACTATTGTACTCTGTAAGAGAAACTTGTCTTTACATTGCATGTCTGGAGGGTATTCCCGTTGGGCTTGGAGGGTGACTGTACAAAATAAAAATTGACAATATGACAAATTCTACTACCATAGACTGGGAAGAGTTCTGGGCTCCTAAGCAAATAAATTTACCACAAGAACAGTTCATCTAGATGGAACAAAAAAAACCTGACATAGAGCATCACAAGCTCAAATAAAGCTCTTAATCACTTATTCCTAGTCCTTTGCAGGAAAGAAAAACTTCCATTATTGATCAGTTGAAATTTGCAGTTTTCACAGACCTAAACATCACCCTCCGTTTCCTCCTACACATGTAATGTATGAAACAGCAGATTTCTAAAATTTACGTCCACTAGATGTGCATTCAATAACCTGTTCACATGCATATATGCTAGAGAAGTGCTAGCAACACACTTCCTAATATCTTATTTGCCTTTGCTTAAAATTATTAGAAATTAAAAATCATGAGGGGAAAGTTTAATAAATACTTGTAATTAATGTCAGCAAATAAATAAAATTTGTCTTGATAACATTTTTCCTTTTCATTTGGCTAAAAGGTGAGAATTTTGCTTTTCATTTTATCTGATCACACCACCAATCAAAGATATCATAAAAGTCTTAAAGCAAAATAAAACGGTTTTGGTAACGTGTGCTCTCCAGGGGCTAAGGAATCAAAAGCAAAATCTATCAATTTTCTATAATCTATCGTAATTATTTAAAGAAGACAGTATCAGAAACTTGTCTTCATTTAAATATTTAGTAGTTTCCATTTTTTAAAATCGCTTCAGGTATATATCTAACCCAAATAAAGATAATACGTATCATAATCAAAGAACTAGCCTTATAAGTAACTCGGTAATATTAACATGCAGCACCTCTGATGATACAGGAGTCCCAGGGGTGTACGACACCGGTGTTAGGTCGTACGAAGTATTTCTTGGGAGAAGTGGTTTTGACCTGTCAAGGAGAAAATTAAGAAAAATACACTGGAATCACATGCATTAAAAAGAAAGCAAGAGCATATCGAGGAACATTTAAGTTAAAAAAAAACCTTGAAAGCAACATGATTCTGTGTGTTATTGAGGACCTTAAGATCGCAAAACGTTTGCTTCTCCAACTCAACTGGTTACAAGAAAATCGGGAGAGTAAATAAAGCGATAAACGTGTCTAATGATTAATATTATGAGAAGGAAGTGATGGTAAAAAGAAGAATATAGAAAAAAAGAAGTGATTTTTGTGAAAGAAAGGAAAAATTAAACAGCAATTGGTAAGAAAGAGCGAAAGGGAATTGAGAGAGAGAGAGAGAGAAGACGTACAATGGAAGCGGAGTTCGTCGGGACTAACGGAGATGAGTTGAGAGGCGGTCATGGCGAAGAAGGGGAATGGGGGAAAGGGGGAATGGGGAATGGAGGAAGGAATGAATTAGAGTGACATCACATCGCATGAAGGAGAAGAGGAAGAAGAGATGTGTGATGGAACGAGGAGTATGGGGCACCGATGGCTATAAAGTCCTAAACTAAATTATGCAGAATTTTAGCCACCGAGATCGCTTTGAGCCTTCATACTCCTCCACACTGTCTGTCTGTGCCATCTGGTTTTGGCAGAGGCACTGAATACAGAGAGAGAGAGAGAGAGAGAAACGCTGCTACACTCTCGCATCCTTTGGGGCCACCTGCAACCTACTCTGTGCACGTGTCCTTTTTAAATATATTTTTTTTTTATCACTTTTTATTTTTTTTTCTATATTTTGACCCAGAAAGAGGAATGATATTGAGAAAACTTATCCCGTTCCACTGTTTAAGCACTTTAGTTTATATTTTTTAGATTTAAATTAATTTAATTTAAACGGGTTTAATTTTTTTTAAGAAAATACAATAAAAATATTTTTAAAAGTTAGTTATAAAAATCTATAAGTAGTTGTATAATTAATAACATACAAAAAAATATAAGCTCAATTTAAATTGGATCTATTTTCAAAACTAGATCTGAAACCCAATCCAATAAAAACAAGATTATAGTTCCTCTGATCTTTAGCCAATTTTCAACTTTTTCAAATTTTAATTTCTTAAATTAAATGTTCAATTTTTTTAGATTAGTTATTAACACTACGTTGTTCTAAATATGTCATTAATTTTTTTATAAAGTTAATGCTCAATATTATATTTTTCCAATACTATATTTTTCCAATACCTATTAAGTTTTACCTCACTTCTAATTGCTATGTACTCCTCTCTTTTTTCTCTTTCATTTTTACTGCATAAAAAATATGTAGAGACCCTTGGTCTCCTATTACACATAACATATTCATCGAGGTATTGATATATTCATATTTTCTTTTTAATGAAAGTAATGGTTTTCTTTTTCACAGATTCGCTTTCTTAAAGTATGTATACATTATAGTGACGCAGAAGAAACACTTCAAATTTCTCGGAGCTATCAAGGTTCAGCAGTACACTTGTTTCGATTTCAGGGAAGATAGGATGTCTGTCAGGGGAAGAAAAATGATATATTCTACAACAGAACAAATTGAAATAATAGCATTAAAGCCCCGCAACACTTATCATGGATCAGTAGATTACTTCGAAGATGAACGTAGGGAAAAGTGGGGTATCTACGTATCATTTGAAAGTGGAGAATCTCGGAAGCTTGTCTCTCAGATAGTACAATCTTGCCCTCCTGACTTTACGATGGCTTACCACTTTGATTTCTTTTATGTTCGGTGAGTAACTGTCGCAGTAAATATAAGCATCATATAAAACAATATATCACAAGAAAAAGCCGGTTAAGATTTCATAATACAATCTACGAATATGAAAATTCATATACAATGGTCTTTAGACATCCATTTGTAACTTAACTTAAAACAGAGAACTGTTTGGGCAATTAGCTTGAATAAATAAATTCAGATATTCTCAATGCTAATTTCATTAACCCTTAATACACAACACAGACAGAACACAAACATTAAACATAGAAACATTGCATATGTTCGTTACCAACCAACAGAAATGTAGGTCATATATTGAAACAGATATGAATCTCACCCGCCATCCTTCAGGCTGATATGTTTTCCAATACCAATTTACCACAACCAGAATTCTTATTCCCTGAATTTGGTATATCCAGGGAGGGTGGTAGATCACACAAAAAAGGATTTGTCTTCTTTCAAGTTTTAACCCTCCCATGGAAACCGAATAAACCCCATTTTGTAAAAAAAAAATTGCGATGAAAATAGTCTCATGCTTCAATTTATTGTGGAACAAGGTTACCTTAAGATACCATTGATCAGAATCCCACAACCAATGTCCAAGCTAGGTGATTTCAAAAGGTGCACAGTAGCAAATTGAGCAGGCATAGACGATGTAATCTAAATCTTTGAAAATGACAACTCCTAACCATTTCTTTTTCCACAGCTTAGTCATCCAAAGTCTTCAAATTGACTACAGTTCCTTTTAAGTAACAAAGATAGCTTAAGTATTCATCCCAAATTCCCAGTTTTTAGTAGGAACATGGTTTATATAATTATACCCCTAATCACAACAATAGGATAAACAATGATGTGAAGCAATGGTCCAAATAGTGGAAAAGCAAATGGCAATAATAGTCTTTAAATACAAAATTCTAATAAAGAGGAAACTCACATTGGGAAGACTATCTCAACTCCAGTGCCGGCAATGATTCTTCGGATTCGAATAGTTGTGTGAATACCAGCATTTTGTTTTGAGATGACAATCCCCTTATAAATGGACAGCCTACGCTTGTTCTCAGGAACCTCCTGCAAGAAGAACGAAATTAAATCACCATAAAATTCATGTCACTTCAGCACTCTTCTCAAAATATATCTTAAGTAATAAAAAGAATACCAATTTGATTTCGACAATATCCCCAGTCCTAATGTCTGGCGTAGGTCTTTCCTTCTCCGATGCCTCAATTGCCCTCTGATTTAATATCTGCATCGACAACAACAACAACATCATGCATTTTACACTTCGTCCATCTTCTGTCTTTTCCCTACACATTCTCACACACATACGCGCATGGAAAGGGTGCAGACTGTGGAAAACTAATTGGTAATTAAAACACACAGGCTAATTTATGGCGCCTCTAATTACCCCCATAACGTCTCCAAGCTTTACTCTGGCTTTTCGGGGCAATTTCGGAGCTTCAGAATCCGAAAGCTGTTCTGTTTCGCCTTCCGAAACGTCATCAACATTATCCAAAGGAACATCTTCGGTGGCTTCACCACCGCCTTCGAGGTTGGAATCAGCTCTCACGACGAAACTAGACTTAGCAGTAAGAGGAGTGCAACGCCATGAAATTGGAGTCGAAGAAACCCTAGAAATTAACGCAACGTTACGAGGGGAAGAGGAAGGAAAAGTGAGCTTAGGCGCAAACAGTGCCTGCTGCAGTACAATTTCCGTATCAGTAAGGAGACAGAGAATATGAAAATGTTTAGGTTTCCACGTTTAATGTAGAGGCGAGAGAAAAACCTGAAGAAGAACTTGAGAAGCCATTATTAGGAAGATGGGAATAGGGGTTGCGCTTCAGTGGGTAGGAGACATGGCAACACTTCAAAATGTAAGAAGAATTGGAAAGCTGTAATGGAGAAGACCTTATCTGTTTCTATCCGTTCCACACGTGCCAACTACACTTTCCTTTTTCCTTTTATTGGGCTGGGCCTGGTCCAAAAATTAGGGGCCCCAACAAAGTCCATTACTTTCTGGGCCGGATCTTCCCCACTCATGATTGAAGAGAGTTGCTTCCTCCACCACCACCAACGCTCCCTGCATCACCCCATACCTAATTTGTTTTTTTATAAAACGGATGTTAACATTTGTTGATGTTGACATCCATTTACATATTTCATATTTTAGTTTATTATTTTTATTTAAAAAAAAAAAACTTCAACAGATGTACTAAGATTCGTTTAATAGATTTTTAAAAAATATTTTATTTATTATTTAAATAATAATATAAAATTAAATTAATAGTAATTATTTTATTAAATAAAATAAAATAAACTTATAAATAATTAAGTAATAATTTTAAAAAAATTAAATAATATTTATATATTAATTTAAAATATAAAAAATTATAAAACTAAAAACTAAAAAAAAACTAATTCAACAGATGTGGCAAATCCATTTAGTAGATTTATAACAAAAAATTTTTAATTATTATTTAAATAATAATACATAAATTAAAATTAATAATAATTATTTTATTAAATAAAATAAAATTAATTTATAAATAATTAAATAATAATTTTAAAATAATTAAATAATATTTATATATTAATTTAAAATATAAAAAATTAAAAAATTAAAAACTAAAAAAAATGTGACCACATCCATTTTAATATATTTATAAAAGATATTTTAATTATTATTTAAATAATAATATATAAATTAAATTAATAATAATTATTTTATTAAATAAAATTGATTTATAAATAATTAAGTAATAAGTTTAAAAAAGTTAAATAATATTTATATATTAATTTAAAATATAATAAATTAAAAAACTAAAAATTAAAAAAAAAAACTCAATATGTGACATGTGAGAACCTGATTTAATTAGCACACAAATCCATTCTCTGATCATCATTTATTGCACCGTGCCACGTCAAAACCCACTCACTTCCACTCTGCATGCGCCTGCCAAGTGTCAAGGCTGGAACCTTTGGAAATTTGTAGTGGAAGACAAGTGGCATCCGTGAATTGGACACTCGTCCTACGAGAGAAGGGAATTGATTTTCTGAAAAACCTTCTCCCCATTCACGCATACACCTTTCTTCTTCCTCTGAACCAAACGTTTCAAATTCTCCAGCTTCTCTCTAAACCATTTTCATCTTCTCTCTAAGATAACTCACCGTCATTCTCTCCAATCTCATTTCAGACACCGTAGAAACATTCTCTGCACTGTGAGCATCATTTTGAACCGAACAGAACTGAGAACTGAACTGGTAAGTTCTCGTCTCTGCACCTTCATCTATTTAGTTCATGCGAACCAAATTCTGGTTGCATGCATGAGTTATAGGTCTGAACTTTGTGTCATTTTTGGTATCTTAGATTTAGTGAAAATCGTGGAGTGATTCGTTGGGTAGAAAGCTGTGAGTGATCGAGAGAAATCCTTAAGCATTTGGAAGAGCACTACTGAACCAGGTAAGGGAAGCNAAAACATGAAATTAAATGCTGTCACAGACAAACTACAACAGATATCAAAGAATTTACTAATTGGATATTAAAAATTGGAGATGGAAATATGAATTTAAATGAAAGTGATGAAGGCATTCTTGAAATACAAACAAATCTTCTAATTCAAATTAGTGAATCATCTTTACTATCACTAGTCCAATTTTTCTATCCTGAATTTGTGAAATACAAACAAATCTTCTAATTCAAATAGTGAATCAACTTTACTATCATTAGTCCAATTTTTCTATCTGAATTTGTGATGAATATGGTGTCTCTAAATTTTTTATTAATGGAACAATTCTAGGTCTAATGATTTAATCTGTAGAGTAGGTTAATGATTCAATGTTGTCTTTGATAAATGACAAGAAAATTACTTATTTACGTTCAGACACACATTGCCAATAAGTTGAGGACCAACAAATTCAAGCTGGTGGTTTACATTAGAATTCTTGAATGATATCAAATGTTTAGGATATCAAATCATCGATCGAGTTGCAAGAATGTGTTCCAATTATGTTTCTAAGAAACATTAATAAAGCAAAAGGTCTTTGTAATTACACAAGGTTGCAAGTTAATCACTTAGTCAAAATGTGATTTCTGCTACCTGATTCAAAACTTAGTGTTTTCCAATAAAAGGAGATTTGGAAGAATTTAAATTCAGCTGAGTGGCAATAATGACCATTTCTTCTTAGATTTTCATAATTTCAACCTGTTTTTTCAAAAAAATTTATATTCCAAAATACAAAATAAAAATAAATATTTTAAGTTATATAATTCAGAATATATTTGTATGCTGAATTATATATTGTATGCTGAATTATGTTGTCTATGTAGTTAGTGTTTTCTAATGTTAGCTCTTAAAAGAAAACTTAAGCGACGTTTTTTCCGACAAGTTTAGAAAGCGGAAGAGCACAAAGCCGAGAACAGTAAAATGAAAAACTATATTCTAACTAAGCAAGGCCATACACAATATTTCAGCAAAATTCTATAAAATTGTGAATGCAATTGTCAGCACTCACAGAGGGTAACCCTATATACTAAAAAGGTTCGTGAAATGATCAAAGTTGCCGGGAAAACACCAGACTTGATTCCCCTTACTTCGCGTACCGGATTGTTTAAAAGATAACAGCTAAGGTCTCAAAATTTTCACAACAGCTCCAAATGACTTGCAATTACATCTGGGCAGGACTGGGCTTGCAGAAGCTCCAGACGGTTGAAAGGTGGAGCAAATTGCAAAATGTAATCTTCATCTGAAACAAAAATACACACGAAATAAAAGCAATCGGTCACTACTTCAACAAAAAAAAACAGAGAGCGCGTATACTACTCACCTTCTTTTACTGTTCCATAGAGCCAGCATAATACCTCATCTGCAAAAGCCAAGCAGACTCCTCCCTGCCAACAGATTTTGTTAATTATCATGAAAAGCAAAGTGATCACACTTCAGAACTTACAGATATAAATGTGATTTTATCCTCCTAAGATGATATTGAACGATCCTTAATTAGCTATGCAACGATTAATTGCACTTATAAGTATGTACTTTTTATCATTGATGTGAGAGAAGGAAATAACATCTGGAGCGTTCTCCATGACCCACAGGGTGTGCTTACTGCAGTTTTAATTAACTAATGATGCAGTATCAAGCCACATAAAAGATTAGCCACCTTTCACCCTACAGCAGTTATACCTGCCAGTAGTTCTTCATTTTTACTCTCTGAGTTATATCTTTGGTTCTAAGTCTTTCTGTCCGAACAAGACGACCTGCATCGTCCCTGTAACACAGTGAAAATAAACAATATAAACACACTAAAGTAGAAACCAGTAGCAGTATGAGTTTTCAGTTGTCATGCATGCCAGATGTAAGAACAGAACGTTAAAATGAGCAGAAATCAATGTTCCAAACCTAGTTGAATTGAGTAACTTTCCCACACCATGTTAAAAGAAAATCAAAGATTTTGTAATGATATGAAGCAGAAACAACAGTTACCTAAATCCTATGACAATATATGGAACACCCGCCAGAAATGACTGGATCTGCAAGCACAAACAGAGTCAAATATATCATAAAAATTGAAAAGGGAACACATGGAGATGAAAAACAAATGATAATTCAACTGGATCATAAAATATAGGAAATTTACCCAAAACTTCAACAGTTTTTCTCTCTCAAATCTTTCCTCAGTATGATAATTCAACTGGATCATAAAAATGACAGTCTCATATTATTAAGCCAACATAAATGTGTTATTAGAAAAGAAAAATAAGAGCCAAAATTGAAATATAACACAAGACAGCCAGAACTATATGAACCTCACAACTAGTCTTCAACTCCACATAGAATCTCTTTCCGTCATTAGTTGAATCACAGCAATCCATCTCAGCACCCATTAAGATGCGGTGAGCTCCTAATTTTGTCTTAATCACAGAACAGAATTCAACATTGGCATCAACATGATGTATCCCTTCTCCATCTGCTCTTCTAGGATCTTCAGTGGCGAGGCTCTCAAAACAATATCCTACATAACATCTAATTTCCAAACTCATTAAGTTTAAGGCTTATCTCAATAAAATCAAAAAAAAAAATGGGGGATAAAATTTTTAATTTGAATATTAGTTAAAGCTTGAGCAGTAGAAAGCAACACATCATATTTTTTTACAATATATGGCATTATTTACAATATAAGGCATTATTAGCAAAATTCTTTTCATTTTCCCTAACATCTACTCTTTTTTGTTATATTGATTACTGCTCTTTAGCACAGTCAACATACCCAAATAATCTGCCTTGATTGCCGCTCTGTTGATTATATCAAATATTTACAGATCCAAGAATCAAGAAATTCAAAGGTAGGTGAGCCTACCTCCTACGATCTAAATCACTTTGCGGTCTTTCTGGTAGCTTATGCACATCAAGATAGACAACCCCATTCCTTTTGTGCACTCCCATTTCCCAAGGCTCATGACGGATATAAGCTGTTGCCAGTATCTGCTGGGACAAAAGTAATTGGTTAATATGCGGCAATCACAGTACCACAACCAGAATTTGTGTCTGACTTCGTGAGCTTGAGAAAACCCAAGGCGATACCAAAAAAATGTTCAACTAAGGTTATCACGAATTGGGTTAGAGTTTTCTAAAAATCAAAGATCAGAGAAGATTCTGACCAAACAGCAAACAAATTCAAAATGTATAAATTACCTTGTTAAGATTGTTACGGAATGTCTGCAAAGATAAAACAAGAGTGATGCCCAATGATCAGAAATTAGTTTAGTAATACAAAAATGTTTTCAAAATATAGGTCATAATACATATCTTACCACAAAATGAATGTTTTGAAGAGGAATATTTTTGTCTCTAATGCAAGCAAGAAGATCACCAAAGCCCTCCGAGCCTATGTCTGCTTTACAAATTAACAGAACAAAAGTATTGGTAACATAAATAGTGGTGTACAACTGGACATTGTTTCTCGTGCACAAATCGTCCAAGTAGTAGCATTCCATAATCCAACTAAATTCACAAACCAGAAGATTAGATTAATAGACAGATCACGTGCCTTTTTTGGGAATGAATGTATCATAACCTTCATTCAAATCAGCTCCAACATCCTCAGTAATATGGCGCTTAAAAAGTCTCTAAATAAACAGGAAAAAGAAATCACTTAAATGAGCATAATACCATGACAAAGTATTGTAAAGAGAACGAAACAAAAAGCAATAAATTAATTGAAGATATCAAACAGCTCACCAAACTACGGTCATCGAAGTGTACTTCTCCGCCTTCTACACGACTATAGCAGGCAACTTCACAAGGCTACCAGAATAATCAAGAAATCATAATGCCGTAATCAGAACAATAAATCAAAAAAGGCAATTTATAACATAACACTAAACCGATGAGTCAAGAAACCACCACAGGTAAAAAAACAGTAGCTTCAATGTTTAAATCAGAGTAATTTGTTTCTAAAATACAACCAATAATTTATTTTCCTTGACTCACCAGTTTAAACATAATAAGTAAAGTTTAATATTGACACATAAAATTCTATCTTCGTGGTAATTTCTCAAATTCTCAAAGCAAATTGAACAATCAATTGCTTGATGTAGCAGCAGTTAAATATAGGAAAATAGGATTCCCCTACCTCCTGAAAAGCAATGCACTTTCTTGACAGAGTTTCTTCACTTTTTGAAAGCTTCAACTCAGAGACAAAGCGCTCATCATGGCGACCATTCTGAAACCTATTTCCGTATCCAAAATTCTGCCTCTGAGGATAAGGTCCAGGTCGAGGAAGAAGGCCAGCCCCTCTATCATTTTGATACCCTTGCTGCCAACGACCACGGCCAAACCCCCCTCTACCCTGGTTATTTGCATTGCGGGTGGCAGGCAATACTGCCAGAGAAAATCACATCTTGCCATAAAACGAATTAAGAAATAAAATCAACAATGATTTTTTTTTTTTTAATTCATCAACATTTTTAACTTCTGCAGAAAAACAGAAGCACCATTATGGAACGAATACCTAAAATTCCTGGCAACAAGCAATCAAACCTTTTTATATTAAGTAGGGCTGACTAGAAAGTCAAACCACAAACAATGATTTATAGTGAATCATTTCAGATTTACACACAAACATTAACCTCTAAATCATCCCTAATGATTTCGCTCATAATTTTTCTCGGTCTCCCTCAACCTCTAGTAATAGGATTGTCCTACGCCTCATTCACTCTATGTTTTTCTACTCCTTTTCTCTATACGTGCCCGAACCACATAAGCTACCCAAATTTTCACTATAATAGATTCTTTTACAAGTAATACATGCTATGTTTTTTCCTATCAGGTATAGTAATTCATGATCGCATATCATGATTCGTTCACACGGAGCAACAAGACTAGCACTCACTAATTAATTATCCAATCCATAAATCACGAAAAAGTAGCAAAACAATTGTTCAGCGCATGCTTCAACCGAAAAGAGAGAAAGAGAATTTACCAGGAATAGGATAAGGACTTTTGGCGAGGGTTTTACAGTAATCTTCGTTATCGGAGTCGAACAGATCTTTGTCTTCATAGTCGTGAGGGTGATCGTCTCCGTCCTTAGTGCTGTCTACGACGTCTCCATTCTCCTCGTCATCTTCGGCTCCGCTGCTGCCGCTGCCGCTGGCGGAGGAGGAGTCCGCGGCGCCCTCGCTGGATTTCGAGGAAGAGGCCGAAGACGACGAGGCTGAGGAAGAGGAAGCGGCGGTGGAGGAGGAAGTGGAAGCGGGGGAGGAGTGGGACCCATTGTCATTGTCGGAATCTTCGCCGAATAGGTCCTTCTCCGTGAAATCCATTGAGCACGCTTTTCGCGTTTCAGTGGGATGCAATGCTCATCAAGCATTCTTCATTTCTAGTTTTTCTCTCTTTTATTTGGGCCACAGCTTACAACTCCGTCGCAGTAATTGCTTTTTGCACCCATCATCTTAAAATTACAAATTGCCCCTTTGGTTTTTTTAATTATAAAATTTGAAAACATATTCCAGAATGTATTTTCTTATCCATAAATATATTACATCTCTGAGTTACATTCCTAAAATGTATCTTCTAAATTCTAAAAGTTTATTTTAAACTATATAATCTAAATTATATTTTTAAATCTATAAATATTCTGAATTATACAACTAAAAATATGCATATAAAATTTAGAATATGATTGTTAATTTTAGGATTAAATATGTTTTTTTTAATTTAAGTAAAAATTGTAAGTAATTATTTTTTAAAATTTTTGATTAATTTAATCTTTAAGACTTAGTTATTTAATTTTTTAATTAAATTATTAAATTATTAAATTTATTTGATGTTTCAAATATATTTTTGAATTTATATTAAAAAAATTATATTTCAAACATCAAATAAACTTATTAAAATTTGGTTACATATTTATAAAATTAAAAAACTAAATTGGATAACTTTTTTAAAAATGAACTAGTTTTAATTTTACTTAAAATTAAAAAAAAAATATTTAATCCTTAATTTTATATAATTTAGAATAAAATTTTTAATTTGAAATTTGAAATTCTTAAAAAATAATTTGCGTTATTAAAATATGCATAAAAGTAATTATGAAAGTGAAAAAAGCAATTTCCTATCCAATATTTACACAGGGACAATTGAGAATTATCAATAAAATAAAACCAGTAATAATTGGTTATGAAATTATTCAATCAGAATTTGTGGTGCATGTAATTTTATAAGAGTTGGGATGAATGACATATTTGGTAGTTTTCTTCTCTACTGTAGATTTTTGTTTTTGAGTAATTAAGTTTGTTTGAGTTCAAACACTTGTTCAACAAATTAAACAGCATTCCATCAATAGTGAATTATAATATCCACATAATCTAAGAGGATTTTAATGAAACTAATAGTTTTAAATTTTTAACTGATGTATGGTTACTTAAATTGATCACTTTTATAACTTTGAAATGTTTATTTATCTATTTAATTATTATTTTCGAAATTTAACATTAATTAAAAATTTATAACTCATGATCTTAATCTTAGAGTAATTTTATATTATATGTATTTAATTGATTATGATGTAAAAACAGAAAAAAGGTGTAATATAAAAAGTATGTACGGGAAGAATCGTCTCATTTCTTTTACAAAACATAGAAAGTCTATTAATTATGTCACTGAAAACCAGTTCAACAAAAACGTTGGCTTTCAAACTTTACAAACTAAGAAGAAGGTAAAGATATACACTTAAATTCAATTGACCTGAAATAAAAAAACAGAGTGCTTATTAATAATGTGAAATTAAAAAAAAAACGACATTGAGAAATTCCATAATTATTTCAAAAGGTTGAGATAATAAAATTTATTTCATATTTTTATATCATAAATACTTTAATAGATACTAAATAGTTTCTTATTAAAAAAAACTACATTATATAATGGATGATAGAAACGGACAGAGTATAACTTATTTTAAATAAAATAATTTAAAAAAATCATAAGATACCTTTATTATAAACTATATAAAAACATTAGAAAACTACAATGTAATGTTTAAGTCAGTATTTTGGTTATTATTATCGTTATCTGTTCATGTTTATAATAAGACATAATTACCATACAAATCAGAACATACATAACAAGTGTACTATAACTTATATAACATTTAAAGCAAGTGAAACACAAAATATATAATTTTATCATTACCTCATTAAAGTATAATATTAGAATTTTTTTCTTATTAAAAGTTCATAAACTCCATATATAAATTTAATAAACGAATTATATAATTGTATATTAAAATTATATTTGTTCAAATAAAATACACATGTTAAAAGTTTCTTCTTACTTGATCGAAATCTTTTAGATAAGTAAGATCATCACGTGTATAGAAACACTTTTACAAGTTAGATATGTATTAAATAATAAATGCAATAATAATTAATAAATATGATATCTTTAAAAATGTTCTTTTTATAGTATTTCAAATGAATTCTTTTTCTGAATAAATACAAACTGCGGTCAAACCTGATACAGGTGACTCTAAGATATTTTTATCATTTACTACACCCTTATTTATATTTAATGTATCTTATTATCATAAATGAAATTAGAATAACTTTTACAGATATTCAAGAAAAAATCGTGTACAAATATGTCATTTTTTCACTGTGTTTTCGTGATATAATTAAAGTTATAAGTACAAATTTAAATATAAAATTATATATTACAACTATTTCAATAATTACCACTCACATTTATTAGTTTACAATGCTTAATCGACCTTCAATAGTAAAAACAAGGTATACCATATAAAATACAATTATATATGAATTATAATTGAAAATACCATTAAAATCATATCATATTGTTTAATGGAAATATGTTTGCCTAATCAATACAACTAAAAAAAATATAGAATGCATTTTACTGTTATTTGAATAACAAATTGTAAACAATGAAACATATGTTTTTTGAGTAATAATAATATCACTTAGTATTATGTTCTCTTAATTTGTAGAACAAATTGTTACTTGGGTATTTTAGTTCGCCACTCGAACAATAAATACATTTCTTATTTACATAAGACAAAAACTTAAAAGGGAAGAAAGAGTGAAATATAGATTATTCCAAAATATATTTAAAGCACGAAGAAAAAGAAAATAAAAGGAAATCAATTCCTAAAAATAATTATAAAAAGTAAGAAAAAAAGTTACCTGGTGAAATGAATAAAACAACGTAATAATATTATTAATTTTTTTTATATAATTTTAAAACTACAGTCAACATAATATCACCTTTTGATTTTAAATCATCAGGTTGAGAATTATACTATCATTGAATAAGATATTTGGTGAAATCGGTCTTGTGTCCAATACATTAAAACAACAAAAAGCAAAATCTGAACAATTAGATAAAACTAGCCAAAAATTGTTTCAAAATGGGTAGTGATTTTCCTTAAAAATATATTTTTCAAAATGTATTTTGCTTTTATCATAAAAGTAAAGTGTTTATTGTAAAAATCAATAAATTTACCAGTTTTCGACAGCCAGTGAATTTTATCTTTTTGTCAGCATTTTTTTATATTTTCCTGTCTTAACTTCATTTTTCCACTTTTTTTTGGCATGCAACCAGTTTAAATAAAATAAAATTTGGTGTTAATTAGAAATATATTTTCTATATATATATTTTATTATTGATTGCAATTTATTGAAAATAATATAAAAAATTAGAGTAGTCTAAATTCATTATTTTGAGAGAGACAAAAAGAAAACAACAACCAAAATAAGTAAGTTAAAGTCAACGCACTACTAAGTAATTATTGAACCACAATAAGCCCTCATTCTGCAATTTCATCCTCCACCTTTGAATGAAACACAAAACTTGGAAAAGCAGTTGTCACGTCCCTGCATTATTTTCATAATTCACGAATTAAAAAATAATAATTACAATTTTTAAACAAAAGTGATTGAATTTTTTTTAATAAAAAAGTTATTTCAACATACCTCAAGTAGGGTAACGTCATAACTTTCAACAATGAAGGGTTTTCATAAACGAAGTTTTTCCACTCATATTTGTCTATTTTCCCATCTTGATTAGGATCAGCATCCATGAAAGTCTGCTCATAAAAATAAAATGTCAGAACATTTTAATTTTTTTAATTTTGACATAGGTAATGAAAGATTAAGAGGGTATTAATAAAAGTAATACGAAAGCTTAAGCGTTTTTAACAAACGTTAAACTCACCTTGTTAATAATTGTTTCTATCGTTTCCTCTGACAACTTAATTTCCGCTTCACATAGAAGTGCATTTATCATTTGCTTGACCTGCCAAAAATCATAGCATAGATAAATTATGTATATAATTAAGAACATTTAGATTGAAATTAATTTCATTTATATAAAGAATGCATGGCAGAAAATGATTAGCATCTTATACCTCATGACGCTCTATGAATCCTGTGTTATCTAAATCGTACAGCTTAAACGAAACTGCAAGAAAACTCACAGGAAAAATTATATCAGTTGCTTTAAGGATAAACCAAAAGATTAAGATTAATTAAACAGGTTTTGATTCAACTTATTTACAGTCTATTTTGACTTCCATTGGTGCAGATGGGTGAAAAACATTGAGTGCTCTGACGAAATCACCAAAGTCAATCGCTCCTTTCTTTTTGACATCAAACAAATCAAAGATCTGCATGTTGAAAAAATTGTTAAGAGAAGTAATTATAAGTTATCCATTTAATTAAATGAATCTAATAGTAATTAGAAGGATTAGCTATTATGAGTTCTGAATTATAGTACAAAAGATTTTCCAAAAATAAAATAAAATTACACTACTTGTATTACAAAACATTTATTTAAAGATATGTGGTGAATTTGCAAACAATATTAACTATAATGGAACAAATATTTAAAAAAGAAAACAAATATTGTAAAGTACCCGACTCGTAAAGAGGTTTTCCTTCTTCTTATTATTAAAAATTGCCAGTTGAAATTCCTCCTGCAAAAGAATACTTATTCTCATTGTCAGACCAACTATAATGTAACAAATATATATATATATATATATATATATATATATATATATATATATATATATATATATATGTATGTATATATATATATGTATGTATATATATATATGTATGTATATATTGAGTTATTAATTAAGATGTAAAGTATGTTTTGTATATTGAATTTCTTTTAAAGTGTGTCAGTTAAGAAAGATAGAATCAAATAATTCCCTTTAATAGGTTATTTTGGAAAATAGTGTCATTATTAAAGAAAATATTCAAACATAGTAACACACAGTTATTGGGTTAATATTAAACTTTAAGTTTAACTCAATCACACAAAACCAACTTATAGAATGAGGTTTGCATCCACTTATAAATTATGAATTGACCTTATCTTTAGTTAATGTAAGACTTCTAACATGTTATAAAAAAAATAGAAATTTTATGTGTTACCTTGCTTATCAGCCCATCATCGGTGACTGACCTGCTAATGTTCTTAAACAGCTCATATAGTGCTTCAACATCACTTACACTAACTGAGAAACCAAAAATTAACAAATAAGTTAAATCTATAAGAGTGTCTATATATATGTGTGTGAAATATAGGTTAAACAATTGAAAAAAAAATGCATCTCACGGTCACTTTATTTTGTTTTGATCTACATGACATGTGCAGTAACAACATCAATTTATTTTCCCATAAATAAGGTTTGGTTTTGTCTTGATAACAATCAAATAACAATGTTACAATTGTGGAAGAATCATAATTTTGTAATATTGATCATTAAAAAAAAAAACTTACAAGCTGTCTCTGACGCAAGAGCAAACGGATCTTCCATGGGAATCTCCCTAACTTTGGAGTGAAAACAACCCATTTATGAAGGGAATATTATAAGCAACTGAACACGTACTAGAGTATGTGTTCGAGCATTAGTTGAATATGTTGCTAAAACATCTTGAAATTTCCAATTGCAAACCCAGATTCAAACATCACAAGAAGAAAATAGTCAATAATAAATCAACATTATTACGTCAATTAACATTGTATGGAGCAGATCAAAATAGATTAAGCATCACATGATATTTGATCACACAAAAACATGGCTGAGTGTACGTTATAAACGACAATTTCTGAATTGTTTGTTAAAAAAAGAAAAACATTGCAGGAAAAAAAGATGATTTTGAGCATTGACTTATCAAGACAACATGGACATTTACGAGAAAGTATGAACGATCAATCACTAACATGTTATAGGTTTCTCGTTCTGGAAAAAAAAACGCGCAGATGTAACAAACTCATAAAAACAACAATTTCACAGATTTGATCAATAATATTGTATAAATTAAGCATTCCATAACCAGAATCGTATCGCTAACTCATACATCAAACAAGGAAACACATGCTAATTTATATAAAACCCAGTAAACAGATGATGCAATTGTCAAACGGAAACAAAATAAGATCCGTTAAATTTTGAGACATTCTCGTCATGCACGCACAAAAACCTAATACCAATGAACGTGAAACCCTAAGCAAAACATAATAATCTCGATAAAACATTTCATGTGTCATGAAAGAACACGAATTTTGGGACATAGTGTCGTGCAAGAATGACATGGGAGAAAAGACTCACCAGCTTGAAAACTTGGCCACCAAAATTGGCGTTTGATGTTTTAACTAAATATGTGGCCATTGGTACAATATTACTAATAGAATATAAAGAGAAGAAAGTGAAATCTAAGAGTAGATTTATAGAAGGGGTGTTGGTGCCATTATTGTCCTCAACCTAAGTAAGGTTGGCAATGGCCAACCAAAACCATTTAAGACAAATCATAACCAATTACATAATCTTAAAAACAAACTAGACAACTATACAATAACTTACCACATTAATTGTAAAATCCAACAACAAAATTCATATTTCATTATTTAAAAGCAGTGTAAGAAATGTGTCTGTATTCAGTTCTATTATTATATATGATAATAAAAAAATATTTTTTATCATAATTTTTGAATGAATAAGATAATTTTTATAATTTTATTATAAATAATTTTGTTTATTGAAAGTAGTTAATTAAATTTAAAAAATAATTATAAATTTAAAACTTAAGATAATGAAAAAGAATTATATTAAAACAAGTAAAATGAGTAAGAAAATGTGTCCACGTAAAAAAACAGTTATGAAATGGTTATATATAAATCAATCATCTTTATTAATAGGCAAGTTGTTAGACTTACTTCTTAAATTAAGATTTTTTTTAAATCATAAATTTAATTTTTAACTATCCTATTTAGGAATAAAGTTGGGTCTATTAAGAAGGAAGTTCACTAGAGAGACACAATATCAATGAGATCTATTTCTAATCATATAAAAGATTGACATAACTTTTTACTCAAAAGTTTAAAGTAATGTATTAATCGGCATAATAGTGTTTTATTTTTTAATTTTTATCGAACGTGAGACTTAGACTTATACTTGAATTTTCAAACAATAATTTTCACAATTCTCGTGCTTTGTATACTTTTATGCAAAAATTTTCGTATTTTTATACTTTATTGGTATACATAATTTATTTCTTTGCTATGTGGTATGGTAGAGTGTTACTAAATATATATTAATATTACTTTTTCGTTAATTTCTTGAAATAATTTGTAAAAATAATAACTGTCGGACAAAATGGTGTTTTCAGTTTCCGAACATGTAAAGTATGCGTGCGGTCTTTCTTTTAACTTTTGATAGTAGCTTTTATTTAACCATAAAAATTGATTTTTCATAAATTATTTAGTATTATTCGTAGTACTAAAGTAGCGCCTCTCTTTTTTTCCTCAACACATTCCTATTTAAAAAAAATTAACTAGAAATTGAAGATAATTAAAGAATATGATCCAAAATTATAAATAACTAAAAAAAAATACTAAGACCTTAAATAGTAGTAAGAGAACAAATTTATGTTAACATTAAAAAATTCAAAAACGGAATACCGTGAGCCATGCGTCGAATTAGACGAAGACTGATTCTTCTTTATTTTTCAAAATTCTAATTTGATTTGATGGCTCACCAACCCACCGGTGAGGTGAAGCCTAAGATTTTTTTATATATTAATCTCTTTTGAAGTACTTACCAATAATTATTTTAATATGTTTTCGTACACATGGATTAAAAGGGAATTCTCATTGGAACTATTCTCAAAAAGAGAATTAAATTATCTGAGATATTTTTTCGGAGTTTAAATGAATTCAAATATATATATGTGTGTGTTTGTTTAATATTTATACTCTTTTTATTCGTGATGGATGTGAAAAAACCAACTGTTATAACTGGAGTTGCTTTGTGGGTCGTTCAGATAAACACGTTACAACAAATTTAACGGCGGAGATGAATCTATTTATGGTGTGTTCGCATTGACTTTAAAATAAAATAAAATAAAAACGTCAATGTTATGAAAAAATAATAAGTAGAAGAAAGCTTAATCAGGTGGGACCCAGTGCCGCGGGAACGTTATTCTCCAAATTTCAAAGCGAAAGCAACCTTATCATGCCCTCCATTCCAGCGTACGCACGCTTAAATATATTCTTTTTCTTTATTTTATATTTTAACATTATTCTTTTTTTCTCTCTTTACAAATTAAGAAAAATATCGTATTCGCTTCAATTATTATAGTTTTTTTTTCTGACTTGAAAAGATTCATAAAATAAAATTAAAGATTAATTTTTAGAATACTAAGATACCTTTTAAAAGAACAATGCAAATTTTTATATTAACAATACATAACAATTAAGTTGTTCAGTTTGTTTACAAATTTGGTAACCCATTAATTTTAAATTAAAGTCTTTAACCTATGCACTTAATGTTTAAAATGTTATGTTAATATAACTTGATAAACCTTACAGGATTATGTTTCACACCTAATTTATATTTCTCTCATCTATATTTTTTATCCGACAACCCATTCTCATTTTCTTTTGGGTATGGCTCATACTACCGTCTACACTTAAAAATCTTCTTTTTTTTTGGTTTTTTCTCACGACATGTATGTTGGTTGGATTGGAGTGATCATCATTATCAGTTACCAATGATTAACAAATTTTGGTATGTAATGAATCCCCCTATCTTCTTGTCCATCTATTTATGTAACAATCACATATAAATGCCACTCCTTGTCTTTGGTGTGAACGAGGATGTCGTAATGGACAGTTAGCTTGCTAGCAGCGACTAATTTCTTTGGAGTAAACTTTACTTTTGCCTCTTGAATATGTCCTTGTCTTTTACACTGTTTTGATCAAACCTCAGCACCGTACTTGGTACTCAGAACTAAGAATTTATACCTAAAAATAATGAACATAAATTGCTTTTACAGTTGAAGAACGAGTAAAGACGGTGAGTTCTTTTTATTGAGTTTTAACTATTTTCCGCTTACCTGCCTCCATTGATTTGCACATGCTTCTTTCCCTGTTGCCTTTCGATTTTATTTAGTCTTCTTTGTTTTCCTTGTGTAACTGTTTATTATATTTGGCCTCATTGGACTTTTAATGTAGGGTGATAAAGAGTATATAAAGCCATATCCATTTCCTTATTTGGGTTTTCTATTGTGAAAAGGTTTGGTCTGATTTGAGGCTTTGGTGAGAGTGGATATGGAAGAAGAACGATACGAGACTCTGAAGGAGCTTGGTTCGGGGAACTTTGGAGTGGCAAGGTTGGCCAAAGACAAGAAGACAGGGGAACTTGTTGCTATCAAATACATAGAAAGAGGAAAAAAGGTCATGAAATTTTATCAAACATTTGATGATTCAGTTTTTCCTTGAGGAATCTCAATTTGACTTATTCAGATTTCTCTTCTGCTTTGCATTCTGCCTTGACGCTTTTCGGATCTCATTGTGTCAGAAAGATATTTATCAATTTTGTTCATGACCACTGTTTCAAAATAACTAGCTCATCTCACCTTATCCTCCTTATCCTTGGATCAACCTCACATTTTTTGTTTTCTGAATTTTTTTCCCAAATTCGTTCTCATCTTACATTCCTCTGAGTAAGTTATGTTTGCCGTTTCAGATTGATGCGAATGTCCAAAGGGAGATAGTAAACCACCGATCTCTAAGGCATCCGAATATTATTAGGTTCAAAGAGGTAAGAGTTTGTTTCCGTTCTCAAGCTGTTCCTTGAGTAGGATTTTTTTTTAAAGTTATGTGATAGTTGTAAGAATGTTTTGCTCTTACAGCTTTCATACAAACACAGCTTCTACTTCTGCTTCAGACTTGACTTTAGAATATAAACAAAACAAAACTGTGTAGTTCATTGATGTTATTGGCTCATAAAGAAATGCAGGTGTAACTCATTATAGAATCTATTGAGAGCTCTCTGAAGTTGTATACTCATTCTGGAAGTCAGATTTTTTCTGCAGGTATTTCTGACCCATACTCATTTAGCTATTGTCTTGGAGTATGCTGCTGGAGGTGAACTCTTCGAGAGGATATGCAATGCTGGTCGATTGAGTGAAGATGAGGTTGATCACTTGGTTGTGTGTGTGTAGTGTCCTCTGTAAGTACAAGTGATGGTTTTGATGAATTCCCTTTATCGCAGGCAAGATTTTTCTTCCAGCAACTGATATCTGGAGTTAGCTATTGTCATTCCATGGTATGTAGGCATTCAGAAAATTTTGATGTTGTCCATTTAAAGCCTTTGTGTAATATCATATCATGTATCCTGCTGCAGCAAATATGTCATAGAGATCTGAAATTGGAAAACACTCTACTTGACGGAAATCCAGCTCCTAGACTTAAAATTTGTGACTTTGGTTTCTCCAAGGTCTGTAACATCTCACCAAAGTGAACCTTTTTCATATATTTGTCTGTTGAATTCCCTAATCAATTTAATATTCAAATGCAGTCTGCTTTGCTGCACTCTCAGCCTAAGTCAACGGTTGGAACTCCTGCATACATTGCTCCAGAAGTTTTGTCACGAAAGGAATATGATGGAAAGGTATTGTGAAATTCGCTTAATAGTTTTGCAAAGTGAAGCTTGCTGTATCACATCAAGTTAACAGTTCATGACAATGTGAAAACATGCTTAATTCGGTCTCAAATTGGGAATTCTGTAGATTGCAGATGTTTGGTCGTGTGGTGTGACTCTTTATGTGATGTTAGTTGGAGCATACCCATTTGAAGATCCAGAAGATCCTAAGAATTTCAGAAAGAGTATTGGGGTGAACTCTTACTTGACTTAAAAGAGATCCTTTATGATTAATACCTTTGATCTATAGCAGCAAGATTAAACTCTGATTCTCTCGTTGGCAGAGAATTATGAGTGTTCAATACGCCATACCCGACTATGTTCGTGTTTCTAAGGAGTGCAGACATCTTATCTCTTCTATTTTTGTTGCTAATCCTGCCAAGGTACGTAACTATCATTAGTACTGTCATATATACAAAACTACAAATGATTATGTGCAGACAGAGGCTAAATACTTGTAATTAGAATGATTAAGTATTCCTAAACATCATATGTCTATAGTTTAGTGTTGAAGATTCAAATGTAACGTATCACATTAAGTAGAAATAAAAAAAGAGATACTTAGGAATATTTATACTGAATGGGAAGTGTATTAATATGAAAGGAACTCACTTGTAAGACAGATTGTTGAGAATCCAAGTAAGTTTAACTCTTTGTTCACTTGAATGGGTTTGGGGGAGAGTTATTGAGTGGATTTTGAGAGGATTTGAAAATAATTTTTTTTGTTATTTATTTGAGTGAATTTTGAGGTAAGTGAAAGTGGATTTGGAAGCAACGTTTGTAAGAATTAGTGTAAGATTTGATTGATGTGACAGATTAAAAAATTTACTTCTAAATCCACTCTCATCTACTTCCAAATCCATGCAAATAAACAACAAAAAAAATTATCTTCAAATCCTCTCAAATCCATTCAATTCCTCTCTCCCAAATGCATTCAAGTGAACAAAGCCTAAGTCTCATTTTTTATAGAAATGAAAAAGTTAAGCAACATAAAATAGAAAACTCATAAATTTATTGTCTTAAAGTTTTAAATTAAAAATAATATGAATCTTTTATGTTGGTTGGGTTGAGATCTTACTGGTGGTGTTGTGTTTGTTGAGTCTCTTTCCTTGAAAGACCCATCATTTAGTTTGTCTTAAGTTTTTAACACTTTACTACATTCCATAATGTACTTGACTAAATTCATACTTAAATTTATAATTGTCATGAAAACATGTTTGCAAGTTATCAATATATGGTTGATATAAAACATTTCTCCATTTTGTTTGTGACTAATCTTTTTCATGTGTGTTCAAGTGATTTGATTTGTAATAATTGAAGTGTATTAATGATTTGTATTATTTTCATCCTTGTTGAAAGAGGATCACCATGTCGGAGATAAAACAACACCTTTGGTTTAGGAAGAACTTGCCGAGGGAGATAATCGAGGCTGAAAGAAGGGGTTACGAGGAAACACAAAAGGACCAACCAAGCCAGAGTGTGGAAGAAATAATGCAGATCATAGAAGAAGCAAGGACAAAAATTCACACTCTTGAGCAAACTTCGACAGGATCGTCGAACGTTGTACATGTTGATGAGGCTAACGAGGAAGTTGAAGACCACTTTGCCAAAAATCTAGTCCTTGAGTAATTTATGGTTGAGCATATATATAATTTTTTTTTACCAAATTTACTATGCCTTCTTCGTGTGTGAGGTATATAGGTTGGGTTTGGAACAATTTTATCACTTCCAATAGAAGTTCACACTTTCTTAAAACACCTAATTGAAAAACAAGTTTTGTGTAATGATCTTGTGTTCATATCTACTTATATATTCATTTAATTATCTTATAAACAAATTATTATTTTATAACTAGTGATGATTTATATATTCAAGTAATTAGTAATTTTATTTCAATATATATATATATATATATATATATATATATATATATATATATATATATATATATATATATAAACATGTTATTTCTTATATTACTTAATCACAATAATTTATATAACATAATATGAAGCAAAATATTACATTAATTAATTAAAAGATAAAAGAAGTTATATTAACATTTCTTTCATCTTTACTTTTGTAATTTATTTATAAAACATCCATTCAATATTTTTACTAATTATTTCATATTTATCCAGTTATTTTATACTTCTATTTTATATTTATATCACTATTATTCCTTTTTCGATATTCTATATTGTAAAAAAGTATATATCTTTTTTACATTGAATACTTGATATTATATTATTTTATTTGTTATGATATTTGTTTTTTATAAAAAATTATTTAGTTCATATTTAGAATAATTACTTAAAGGTGTATTCATTTTCTAATAAAAGTGAGAATAAGATAAAAAAAACTTATTTCCATTGAGTATAAAGAGGAATTTATATTTTGAAAATAATGTTGAAAGTCAAATCTACGTCTCTGTCTTATTGTAATTCCTAACAATAATTATTCATAAATGATATTATTAAGGAAGTTATAAGGTCAACTTGTTAGAAATCTAATTATAAGTTAAAAAAACGAAAGATATATAAATATTGAGCATTAAAGTTTTGTGTTGAAGGGTTGCCATGATTTTTTTTTAACAACTCATAACTCATAAATAGTAAATCTTTTTAAACTATGTTACTAAAAAAACTTTCAATAATAATATCAGAATTAATAATTTATCCCAATTTTTGACTCGTATGAAAATAAGTATATCCTATGATAAGACCCAACATTAGTTGAGATAAAAAAAAACGTTAAAATAAATAAAAGAAACAAATATATCTTGTTCTAATAAAAATAGAAGAAAAAACTCAACTCGTATTTGAAAAAAAAAATTGTTAGAAATCCAGTAAAAAAAATTAGTGACATATAAAAAAAATATACATTAAACAAAAAAATAATATCATGATATCTTAAAAAGTTCTTTCACCCTACTATAATTAAACTTTCATCGTAATTTGATTTATATTGTTTTTAGATTTTAATCTATAGGAACTATTGCACCTATATCCATATATAAAATATTTTATAATTTATTATTATTGTATACATTCAAATAGTTAGTTATTTTGTTATTACAATAGATAAAATCCAACGATAATGTCTATTAACTCTAGTATATTTATTAGCAGTACAATCCAAATATATACAACTTAACATTCTAACTCTCGTTAAAATAAGGTCACAAAAACCTATATGATAGGGTGGTTACAAAAAGAAAATACTTTTCAAGTCACTTTCCATATTAATATTTACTTTGTACTAATTCTTTTTCATCTACTATAACTTAGGTGTCACAACGTAATTTGCAAATCTTTCATTTAATGTTGTGTGAGACCCTTATTACAATCTACATCTCAAGTTCAATTCATATACAAAGAGACAAATGATCACACTTCACAAAGAGATCTATCCAAATATGTTCACTTTTTAGTGAAAATAATTATTCAACCACATTACTTTATGACAACGGTTCATCAAATTTAAAAGTTGGATTAACTAAATTATTATCTAATTAATTGTTTTTAAGTATCAATTTAATATTTAGCAAGCATTATTTTTAAGAAAAAGTTCATTCTAAATGCAATTTAGGAAGAAAATTTAAAATAAATTTGTGAATATTTTGATTTAACTTTGTTATTGGAAAATTGAATTTACTGAGTTTAGTTGATGTTTTAGTCTTCCCATGTGATTGACTGCTTTTGGTGAAGTATTATTTTTCAACCACATATTTTTTTTCAAAAGTTACGATTTTATTTTAAAAGATCGAACCTAATACTCATTGAACGAATTATATATTAGTAAAATATATTGTTTTATAACTTTTAAAAGGATGACTTGGCTCATTTTTATGTATTTTTTATTTTCATTATTTAATAAATTGAACATATGGACTATAAAATATTATCTCTTTAATAATAAAAAATGTTCAATTGTAGAATTTACACACAAAAACTTTAATGGTTCATTATTAGGAGTTATACTATTCAACTGACAAAAACTTAGTTAAACCTTCATTTTATTATATTTCATTATATTATAACAATTTGGAATAATGGAGCTCAATTATTTCAGCACTTTCTGTTTTACTTTAATGTTTGGTATCAGCATCGAATCGAAATCAAACCAAAGAAACAAAACAACACGTTCTTGTAACATTGTCAAAGACTCGTTTGGGACCAAAAAAATCGACAAAATGCCATCGATCTGAACTCTGAACCCAGAGCGTCCAATTCAAAACTCTTTTCACCTTTTCTTCCATTCTATGCTTTTGAATCGCCACGACGTGACATGATCCTTCTCTCTTCCGTTTCATTTGCACTTCCACTGTTGTTTCCCACTTTCATTTCAAGGTCAACGGTCTTGGTCTTGGTATTTTCGTGACTCAATTGCTTACAAGTTTATCCTTTTCCTGGTAAACTCTCCAATGGGTCGGAGGAACGATGGACTCAACTCTGTTCTCGCTCACCGTTTGATACTCCTCTTCGTGTGTTTGGCTTCGGGCGGTTTGGTCTACGCGCTTCTCTCTGCGGTGCTCGCAAATGGCAGAAGCAGAGTTTCAGACTTTGGGAGGCTGGTTGATGAGGGTATGGCGGTGCAGAATGAGGGAGGGTGCTGTAGGGGGATTGAGAATTTGGAGCTTTGGGGTTCGGCTGTGAAGTGGGGTTCTGAGTTTAAGTTCAACAATTCTGAAGGATGCTGCAACGCGTGCAAATCAATGTGTTCAGGAAAAGATGGACCTTGTCTCTGTGATACTTGGGTCTTTTGTGGGGATCGTAAGGCCTGTGGATCCAAGTTCGGTGAGGTAAGTTACTTAGTGTGTGATTAGATAACATTCTCTGTAAACCGTTTTGGGAGAAGGAAATAAAAAGAAAAGAAAATCCTTTTTCTGGTAAATTGAATTACCAGAAGTTCGTTTGTAGAATTTTTTTGTGTTAACTTTTATAGAAAATGATTTTTAACTTAGATATACGTTAGTTTTTATTTTATGAAGAAATTTATTTAATATATGCTTATTCTAAAATTACTTCTGGAGTTAGATAGACCATGTTTGCTATTTTTGCAGTTGCCTTAGCTTATGAAGATCTCCCATTTTTGTTGATATTTTTGGATTCATTCTTGCTGTTTAGAGTTGACTTGGAACTTTGGGTTCTATTTAGGCAAACTCCTTTATTACTATTTATAAGAGAAGAAAATAACAAGTAAAATGTATTGAATTTTTCTACAAGTTAAAATTTCCTTGTCACCTAGAGTTGCATAGCTTTCGTAGAAGTTAGAGTGCACCGTTTTCATGAGTGCATAACTTTCATATGCATAAAAAATGGAGGGCTTCTTTAAAAGTTATTATTCTTTTGATCAAAACTCTGACACGAGACTTGGAAGTCATAGCATAATAGCATTCGATTTTGTTGGTTCAGTGTTGGTTGAAGAAACAGAAGGACAGCTTGGCACCTGAACGGCAAGAAGGAGTGCCTCCAGGGGAAGTGGTTGGTTGGACTTCTGGTCTTATTTTTGGGAAAGGAGAGGTAAGAGAGAAGTTTGGTTTTTCCGTTTTTATCTTTATTAAAATGTTGTTTGTCAGTTTATCTGCAAATTCAATTTGATGAACATTGTGTTGGTGAAGTGCTTACATTGAACTGGCGTGTGATCTGATATTCTCTTTAAGATGGCTCAGAAATTCATCCTGAACCCGAAACAAAATTGTCTAGTGTTTTCTTATATGTGCTAACTATCTCCAAAATGCATGTTTTTCTGTTGTGTGTATTAAGTTTTTTCCCCCATTCTTTTCTACTTGAACAATTTAGTAGATTCTGTGTTGTGATGTGTACAATATGGATCTGATTGAAGCAGTTAGGTCAGGTTGACTAGAGAGACAGGTTCAGGAAATGGGCAATAGGTAGTAGTAGTACATTGGAAACTAGGAACGAGGAGATACGGTAGTAGCCACCTACCATGTTGTTCACATGAGCAACTGCTATTTATGTTAGAGTGTTTTGACTTGACACACACTCACTTTTTGTAGAAATGTCTTACTGGACAACTGTTATGTGATTAGTTGAATCTTTGGTAAATTACATATGCAGTAAAATGGTGTCTTCTCTTGGCGTACATAGTTATATCTCTCCCACCCCTATTTTGATGTATCACATATTTGGAACTTTATCAACTTCTGATGGGTTATCTTATTATCCGTGTTCTTTCTAATTCATCTATTCTCAGGGTATTATTGGACTGGAAACTGAACATGGAACTCTTCATATTAAAGTAAGTGCTTCTGCTCTTGACATCTAAAATACAAATGCTTTGATATTGCAGTTGAACTATTGACATGTTTGTGTAAAGTTAGTATTTGTATATTACATATAGAAGCACATGGGTAAGAAAAAAGAGTTCCAGTGACAAATGGAAGCACCCTGTACTTGGTCAGGGTGCTTACTGCATCTGTGTACTTTCTATGTTTGTTGGATGTCCTTGTCCTGGGAACCACTAATTTTATGTCTAGTTTAAATAGTTGACCGTGAAACTATTATTTGAATACAAATGTTCATGAGAAATATGCACTGAGGAAATTCATCAGTGTTGTAATTTTGTTGGTTATGATAATTCTTTGTGTGGCTCGTACTTCCTTGTTTAAGAAAATATGATGGATCAGTTGCTGGACCTTTGCTGGATAATTATGGAGAAGCTCACCATTTTAATAGATGATAAACTAGATGGAGTATTTCTAGTAAAGTCGGAAAATTATCTGTATTTGCTGATATTAATAATTACACAGAGTTCATTGACTATGAAACGGGATGCTCATGCTTCTTGACATTCTGTCAATCCTTGATGTTAACTCTGCTTATTGCATCTTATTTTTCTGTTAATACATCATGTATCTTGGTTGGATCTTGATTCAGCTTACTCTAAGAATCCCTGTTGTATTGTATTTTGAAATGGCCTAGTCACGAGTGAGGAATATGTTTATTAACTGAAGGAAATTCTTTATTCACTGCAGCTTTTACCTGACTGTGCTCCACACTCCGTTTCCTACATTCTGGAATTGTTGTCTTTGCACCATTGTGCTGGCTGCCAATTTTACCGTGCAGAGAGCCGAGGTCAATCATGGGATTCAGAAGGAAACCATATAGAAAATGTAAGACTGATTTTCCCATCTGAATCTGATGGATGATTGGATGCACACACACACATCTACTTCAATATGCAGTCATCTGCAAATTTTGTTATGAATTTCTGCATTAAAATCTCATTCTCAAGCATTGACAACTTTTTTTTTAGTTTCTAGTTTCTACAAATTAACAAAATTGTATATTTTGAACCCCTCGCTACTTACTAGAAACTTAAAAGCACATTTATTACGTGAGAAACGGTGCCTAAAAAGCTGAACTACCCATAATGAAGAATTAAGCCACTTTGCGGACCACAACTTCTAGAAGTGAACCTTTGACATTCCAGAATATGCGAGTTCCTATTGCACATATTTTTTACAATTTTTAAGGATTAAATTAAAATACATGGTATTTTCAAAGACCCAAACTTTATGTAAACTTTTCAATTCATATTGAAAGACTTGTTTTTTACTTTTTTTTTTCCAAACAAAAATGAGGTTAGAAAAGATTACCGTGTCAATCTGAGGCCATTGACCTGTTATTCCCAAGGAGAAAAAGATTTTGCATGTTCAGAGTACCGTTGTAAGTGCAAGCAATAATGTTCGTAATGTTGGATTGCAGTAACAATTAATGGTTATGGTCCTCATTTGCAGGCTGGCTTTGGTCCACCTTATGCATTAATTCAAGGGACACTAGAAGCACAAGGCACAGCTTTCAATAAACTTCCTGTGGAAGATTGTCCAACCCTTAGAAGGGGTTCTGTTGCTTGGATTGGTTCTGGTCCTGAATTCTTCGTTAGCCTTGCTGATCATTCAGAGTGGAAACATGAATACACTGTATTTGGTTCTGTTCTTCCAGAAGACATGCATATTGCAGAGAAAATCTCTACACTCCCCACAATAGCTGATGTGTGGAACAATGTCAACGTGACGGTTTTGAAAAAACCTGTTCCTCTGTTGGTCCGTAGAATCCAGAAAAGCCACGTAGATGAAATTTGAAACAAGCTGTGCATCAATGTAGATTGCAATTCTTTTTTGTTCCAAAGCTTATAGTTAAAGTTTGCATTAACTTTTGTTCTGTCTAAACTTTTTCTTCATCTTATCATTATTACTCCTTTTTTTAGATCATTGGTCGCTGTAATGTAAGGTAATGAAATTTTAATTTGAGAAAGGCTATAAAAGAGGGAATGGAAAGCTTTTATATCGCTGGAAGAAATCTTAGGAAGAACAATGATGATATCGTGACGTTAAATGATAAATGCACACATACTATTTCAAATTTAATTTTTTGGACTGTTGTTCGTATTGCAGCTCACTACACCTCATTTTCTGTTTCATGGCAGGAACTAAGATAATTTGAGAGAAGATGTGCAAGAGTCTGAGCGGAAAAGTAAAATATATACTGAAAAGATGGGATGTGATTTCATGTAGCTTACATACTTGTAGGAAACCAATTGAACTATAACAAACTGATTATGCTCATAAAGAGATAGATAATCCTTAGATACAATATATGTGACAATGAGAACTGAGAAGAATTGATTTCAATATTATACCAAAACTATGCTATCCCAATTCAATTTACAGTTCTTGTCTAAAATTAAACTTTTAATTACGATAATAGTAGCCATGAGCAACAACATTGATCATAGGCTTCCAAAAAATCAGCACAGGGCTACAGAGAAGCCCTTGTAACTCTTGGCTAAGCTTATAGAAAACCCATGAAGTCCTCTTTTTCACGAAGCCCGTATCCATGGCAGTATGATAGTGAAATCTTCTTCAGGTTGTCCAAGAAAAGCACTTAAAATAACACAAAGCTGGAGCTGCTATCAGAATCAGATTCGTCTTGTAGCGATTTAGATGCCAAGGTGAGCCATGGCGTGGATTCACCTGGCTTACTAAGGGCTTCCATGTGATTGCTTGTTTGATATGGTGCTCTGGCAGCAATTCTGCAAAACATTAATGATATGTAAATCAATTGATCGAAAATTTCGCTGTTTTTCTTTAAAAAGAAGAGATAAAAATCTATTTTTCGCCCCAAGATTTGATCAAAATTTGCTGCTGTTTTAAAATTCACCATTTTAACCCACACTAAATTTACCACATCTTAGAATATACAAATACCAGTAACCCTGTTTAAAATGTAAAGATTAAAACCCATTTCAAACAAAATTGAAGGCTCTACTTATGTTGAAGGATTAATTTCTGTGACTCAGCCCACTTACCTATCCTTTCTTTTCTCCAAGAACCGATGAAGTGAAGCTTTTCTAGCCAAAGGTAGATCTGAATAAAAAGAAGCACAAAGCAAAGGATCAGAAACACATAAACCGACACAAAAATCACCCATGTCAGAAAAAAAAAACAGAGATTAAAAGAAAGTTACCGCATATAACAGATTTAGACGGTGTTTGAGGGTGCTCCTGAACCGAATTGTTGGCAGTGGTAGGGATGATATTCATAAGAAAAGGAAACGGTCTGCTGGAAGTAGCAGAAATTGCAGCAGGGTACGAGCAAGCATAGCCGTTCTGGTTTTGGGACATTCCTGTGTTGGCAAAAGATATGATATCCTTGGCTTTGTCAGCTTGAATATCATCAAAGACAACAACTTGACCATCATAGAAGATTGTCAACTGCGAACCTCTGAGATCCTTGATCAAACCACTGCACACATGATGGAAAATCATACACATCAATTACTCGATCAAAAGCAGCCATAAAGTCATGAGTTGAAGAAGCAAAAGAATGGTACCTGGAATTTCCCATGTTGGGAATCTCTTCTGCGTAGAGATGAGAAGGGTAAGGAAGTTGTTTAGAGAGAAACTTGGAAGATGAAAGGTTCCATGGATCCATCTTGAGATACAGAGTGGTATTAAATCTTGAGTTTTCAATGGCGAAGGTAGGTGTGAGAGGGTGAAGAAGTAGATAATACTTAATTTGTGATGAGAGTGAACCTTATCTTGATTCTTTAATTTATAAAGGGGTGGTGGAATTTAGGCACGAGGAATACATGGGTATAATTTTGTGTTTATTTTTGTGGTTTAGCTTTTGAAGGACAGCTGCATGCATCTGGTGCAATAGGGACAGGTCATGGGCTGTCGTCAGGTCAACTTGCATGGTACATCGTTTGGTTCGTCATTTATTTGATGTCTGTTTTCTTTTCCTTTGAAAATTCCACAACGTGTTATTTGCGTCTCTCTGAAATATCCGAAAAACCCTTCTTTCCTCCCAATAGCAATGCTGTTGTTTTTCACGTGCTTTTTCAGCTCCTCGCACGTTGCTTAACCCCTTAACCTTACCAAATATACCGTGTGCTTTTAAAAAAAAATATTTTAATAATATTTTTTTGATAATATTTTAATATTATATCATTAATTGATCCAAAATTGTTTCAGAATTAATAACAATAATAATCATAGATTAAACACAAAATAACACATAAAATAATGTTTAAATATTATAAAAATAATTGTTATCAAAAGGATCATTATCCTTTAAAAAAACTAGTTCAAATGTAAGCATTAAAAAGTTTTCAAAATGAAGAAGATAAGAAGAAAAGACTTTAATCTATTTTTTTGTAATTTTGCTCTGCTAGAAGATTTTGTCGGAGATTTCGTATTCAGAAAATTGTGTACGGGATTCACAAATAAAACATTAGAGTTAATGTTCTTTTAACTAAAGTTTGATGTGTTTAACGAAGATTAGTTCCGAACATGCCATGGGTAGTACCAAAGTTTGGGGCTAAAATTTAATGATAGATTTACCGTATGTTCGTCCGTTGGAATGGTGAATCATAAATTAAACGGTTAATTCTAAGATTGATTATATGTTGATTATTCTGGTCAATCATTTTAGATTATTATATTACTTTCAATCAACCTCCTAGACATATAACTTGTGTATCTGAACGACGTTACTAAACGGTTAAAAAATATCATATTAACAAAATTTATGATTATATTGCGATTAGATTAAAAATAAATAAATATTCATAATAATTATTATAAAATTTTAAGGTATGATTTTTAAATATAGATATTAGACACAAGCATCACTAAATTAATATTATACTAATTCGTTATTTATTAACTCGAACATCTAAATATCTTTTTGCACATTTGATCAAAATAGAATACTCGACCCAACACTCATTAGTTTAAAAAATGTAACATGAATACTCAAACAACGACAAATAATTCCAAAATCGATAATATTTAGTGTTAGATACTAATTACAAGTTCAATCTATATATATCGAAACATTAGGTGAGTAAAAAATAAAAAATAATTTGTTTTATGTGTAATTAACATCTAATTTGTAACTTTAAATTAGTTATTTTATTGTGTGATTTTTTATCATTTAATTTTACTATCAATGAGATAATGTAATTTTTATTTCTGTTTACTTTATCTCAAATTCTCTAATCACTTTTTTTTATATATAAAATATTAAATGAGCAATTGAAAATGAAAAAAAGAATTGACCTGAGAGTTGAAAAAGAAAAGATACAAGGAAGATCAAATAAATAAATTCTCAAGATGAATACAATGGAATTTTTATAGGTAATCAATATTAAATATTCGAGAAGTTATATAAAATATAATTAAGTCCAATTTAACCTAATTTATTGTGACAGTGAGTTACATCGGGAGAGATGAGAAGATACTTTAAGTGGGTCTGATGAAAATAAACTTTAGAAAGAGTTTGATTGAATATTTGGATGAAGATGCAAGCCATATAAAATTAGACATAGCTGAGGTCGCAGCACTATGATTAAGGCCGACAAAGAAAGCACGCCTTTTATCTTAAAATTAATATTTTTTCAGTTAATACTCATTTGTACTTTTATCATGTCATCAATTCATTCTTTTGTCTTTTTAATCCTAAAAGGAGGTGGTGGAGTTTGATGGTTTCAGGAGAATGGAGAATATGAGGTAGAGTTTTTGGTGAAAGATGGAATAGAAAAAAAACTTTGACGAGGGTTTTTACTTTGACTAAGGGGTAAAAGAGGAATTTCCAAAAATTAGGGAGGTATAGGAAGAAATAAATGGAGGTGTAGAAAGTATCAGCCTGATGAGAAATGAAACCGCAAGGATATGTTATGGGCCTATATAAATTGGGCCAACTAAATATCTGAATTAAGTATATTACTTCTTACACTCCATAATTACTATATGCACCTATATAATATTAGGAAAAGACTATCCTTCACCTCTACACCACATCGCACCATATTATCACTTTGACCGCCGTCACTGTATTGTCGCACTGCTGCTACAGACAAAGAAAAGAGAAGAAGAATGTTGATGAAGAGAGGGAAAATGTTGCATGAAGACAAAAAATGTTGAAATAAAAGAACTTCTTTAGGAAAGGTTTTTTTTCAAAATATATTTCATATATTATGGACAACTCTTTGTAAACATATTTCGTTTAATAGTGATCTAGAGAACTTGTTCCAAACATTTCAAAACATTTATTTCAAGTTTTTTTTTAAAAAAATTTGTCCTGAAAATTTTATTTTTTAAATTCTGTTTTTAAAATCTTGTTCTGAAAATTTTATTCAAGAAAATCTCTGAAATATATAACTCAGAAGTTGCTTTTATAAAGAGTAAAATATCATCTTGAAAACTTGAGGGGGTATGCAAAGAAATTGTTAGGATGCAGGAAGTAAAAGCCCGAAATTAATAGGCCGGGTTAGCCCAAATTAACATTCTCAGTGTCGTTACTTGTAGGCGGTTGATTGGTGAGAAAAGAGACGGTTGAGAGTTGAACTTCCTGGCGCGCAAAGCCTTCTCTGCAATCGATGGTTCAATTTCACGAACACATCATCACAGAGCTTCTAGAAGATTCCAATGGCGGTCTCGTGGTTCTCTCGTCCGGCCTTTCTCTCTCTAAACTCGTCTCGTCTCTCCTTATTCTACACTCCTCATCCGAGGGAACGCTCCTTCTTCTCTCTCCTTCCTCCACTTCACTCAAATCCAAAATCACCTTCCACCTCAAAACCCTAAACCCACAATTCAACCAAATCCCCGCCGAAGTCACCGCCGACCTCCCCGCGCACCACCGCCACGCGCTTTACTCCTCCGGCAATGCATTCTTCATCACGCCGCGCATCCTAATCGTTGACCTCTTGACCAACAAGTTACCGACCTCCAAAATCGCCGGGATCCTCCTCCTTAACGCGCACTCGCTCTCCGAGACCTCCACCGAAGCGTTCATTGTTCGGATTTTCCGTTCGTTCAACCGCAGCGCGTATGTGCGCGCGTTCTCCGACAAGCCGCACGCGATGGTGTCGGGGTTCGCAAAGGCGGAGCGGACGATGAAGTGTCTGCACGTGCGGAAGCTTCACCTGTGGCCGCGGTTTCAGGTTTACGTGTCTCAGGAGCTGGAGAGGGACCCGCCGGAGGTGGTGGACATAAGGGTGCCGATGAGCAAGTACATGGTGGGAATTCAGAAGGCCATTATTGAGGTCATGGATGCTTGTTTGAAAGAGATGAGGAAGACGAACAAGGTCGACGTGGAGGATTTGACGGTGGAGAATGGGTTGTTTAAGTCTTTTGATGAGATTGTGAGGCGACAGTTGGATCCAATTTGGCACACTTTAGGGAAGAAGACCAAGCAGCTTGTCTCAGACCTTAAGACATTGAGGAAACTGTTGGATTATCTAGTCAGGTCTTTCCTTGCATGTTTTTGGACTTTAATAAGCTATAATAATAGCGTTATGATAAGAGTTTAATTTCCAATCATCGTCAGTATAATTTACACGTTCAGTTAATCAGAAATATGGATGATATGATTTATAAACTAGTTTTTCTAAAAGTCAAGAAAATTATTATGCATGGCAAATTTTAACTGGATGACAGCTTATAAATCACATAAACTATTTACTCCTACGAGTATTTGCATCTCATGTTGGGGTTGCTTCAATGTAAAAGGAAGTGAGAAATGGAAAGAAAAAAAGAAAAGAAAAGGGGAGGCTGGCAGATGCAACAAGTGATGTGATGAGAAAAGAGATAGGAAGAAAATATGGTTGATAGGAGATGGAAGAAAAAGTAGGTGTATGTTTATAGTTGTGAGAATAAAATGCCTTGATTTTTGGGTATATACATGTGAGATTTTAATTGCGAAATGTAGTATCTTTATTAATTTCTCATATATTAACCTTGGTAGTTTGTTGGATTTAGCTTTAAAATAATCATCTAAAAAGTAATGTCTTTGTTGTAGTAGGGACTGATTGTGCGACTTCCTCTTGACAGGTATGATGCAGTAACTTACTTGAAATATCTGGATACATTGAGAGGGTCAGAGAGTTTTCGGTCTGTTTGGATATTCGCAGAGGCAAGCTATAAGATATTTGATTATGCAAAGAAGCGTGTTTTTCATCTTGTGAGATCAGATGGCTTGAAATTTAATGAGTTGAGTAAGGGTGTCAAGAACAAAAAGAGAAAAAGTAAGGGTGATGGAAAAGACATTGAAGAAGGTAAGATATTATTACTATGATGTTTCGTGTTCTTATTCTGGCATATATATGTTGATCTGTTGTGTTGATTAGTTAAATATATTATTAATGTAAACAATATAGGGAGAGAGTAAATGAGATTTCGAATGCCAAGTGTAGGCATGGCATTTATGTCAGCTTAATTTTATTTCGAATATGCTTGTGTAGCAGTTGATGGTACTTCGCACTCTACTTTGAATTCCGGCTTAGTTTTGGAGGAAGTCTTGGAAGAAGCACCAAAGTGGAAGGTCTTACGTGTGAGTTAGTGAGTCCCAATTGTAGAAAGTCTTTGGGTCATGTTCAATTTATGAGATTTGATATGTGAGACTGAAAAACATTAATTTGGCATTTGTTTCAATTTATGTGTTTAAAGTCTCTACTTGTTCCTTCAACATGTAGTGCCCTGAAGAGAGTTTTTTCTTTTTTAAAAAAAGCAGAAAAACGGTGAATTTAATCATGATTGTTTGATATTTTAGACTGAGGGGTGATTTGATTATACCTTTATAGGAGGTTCTTGAGGAAGTAGAAGAGGAAAGACAAAAGGCTGGTATGTTGGGGGAAGAAATATTCACTGAAGGTGAAGACACCGATAATGGCATTGTACTAGTGGCATGTAAAGATGAAATGTCATGCTTGCAACTTGAAGAATGCATCACCGGCAGTCCAGAAAAGGTTTTTGTCTCCCACTTGTCCTGTGATAGGTTGTCTTATAAAGTGTAATCTGAATGTCCATATTTGAACTTTGTTCTTCACATTGTTTAAGAGGTATAGCAATAAAATTTATGATCTGCTAGCTCATTAGATTCACTGCACGCTACCAAATACAGCCAGAATCAGAACTAAGTTACTACAATATATTGTGGGTTGGGAAACTAAATCACTTCTTTTCACTTTGTGTAGCTTTTATTGACTTTAATACTTAGATAAGACCATTGAAGCAGTCGCGGTATATTTATCTTTGATGTGATTTTTTGTTGGTTTCGATGATTTTAGTTATTCTTGTAATAGGTTGCTATTAGAAATTACTTTATCATGCATGTTATGTCTATGTTGTATGTAGCTTGGAACATTGTTTTCGTAATTATGATGGGGTTTTGCTGGATTAAATTTCCTTCTGTAGCTTCTGTTGGTTGATAATGAACAAGATTTGAAGAAACTGAGTTTTGTATCCTCTTTATTGTTTGGTATTTGAGAAGGTCATGCGTGAAGAATGGAAGAAGTACTTACTAAACAAAGTACAGCTTCGTGACATAGTGAACAAGAAAAAGAAGCCTAAGGATCCCAAACCCAAAGGTTTTGGGATTCTTGATGGAGTTACTCCCATAACACCTGCTCAGAATGCAGAAACCACCAGCATTAGTAAGCAGGAACATGATGCACTTTTGGCAGCTGCCTCAAAACTAAGAAATGTTTCTGAAAATGACAATGCTAAGGATGCTCCACAGCCTAATATTGGTGGACAGGGAAGTGGTAAAAGAAAGAGAAAAGTGGGGATTAGAAAGGTCCCGGTTGTTCTTGATGGCGTGGGAGTTCAGAACAATGATAAAGAGGAATCAGTGAGTGATAAAATTGGGATGTCTGATTCAAAAAATGAAGTCAACGAAGATGAGACTAATACTGTTAGTGCTGGTAGATTTTCTTCTGAAGGGACATCTGTGGAAAACATAGTTCTTCGGAAGCATTCTAATCCTAATGTTGCAGCAAGAACTGGGAAGCCACTTCCACCAGTGCACTTTTATGCACTAGAAAGTGATCAGCCTATACTGGATATATTAAAGCCCTCAATAGTAATTGTTTACCATCCAGACATGGCCTTTGTCAGGGAAATCGAAGTCTACAAAACTGAGAATTCCTCAAAAAGGTTGAAAGTGTATTTTCTTTTCTATGAAGCTTCAACTGAGGTTCAGAAGTTTGAGGCAAGTATACGTAGAGAGAACGGAGCATTTGAATCTTTGATTAGGCAAAAATCTATGATGATGATTCCAGTTGACCAGGTTTGTTGGATCATTTTCATCTTTACCTCTTGTTTCTCTTTTTGTTTGCTTCTTGTGTCCATTGTTTTACTGATTCAATTTTCCTTATTTTATTCTTATTATGGTGCATTTATTCTGCTGTGAATCAGAGTGGGCACTCTTTAGGATTGAATTCTACTTTAGAATCAGATTTAAATACTCCTCAAAACTCAGTAACCAGAAAAGCAGGTGGGAGAAAGGAGGCTGATAAAGAAATGCAGGTTTGTGATAATTTTTTATGCATGATGATCATATACCCGTGACGGAATTTATAATTTAGGAATTTCAACATCTCAGGTTATTGTGGACATGCGGGAGTTCATGAGCAGCCTTCCAAATGTTCTTCATCAGAAGGGAATGCGCATCATCCCAGTGACCCTAGAAGTTGGTGACTATATCTTATCACCGTTAATTTGTGTGGAAAGAAAAAGTATTCAAGATCTCTTTATGAGCTTCACATCAGGTCGTCTATACCACCAGGTCGAGACAATGGTACGGTATTACAGAATACCTGTACTGTTGATTGAGTTTTCACAGGATAAGAGCTTTTCATTCCAGGTTTGTTGACTGCAACACTTGTACTATCTCTCTTCTTATCTTCTACTTCTACTTCTTCTCCTCCTTCTCCCTGCCGTGGCCATGTCTGAGAAACTACCCATGTTGTTAGTATTATTTAATCGCACTGTCATGTGTAGACGAGGATGAGAGACTGGCAGCCCATTTCTGGGAAGGATTGCCATTAATATTTCTGTCCAAATATGTATATTAATTCCTGGGTTTCACATTTAATACCGCGTGGCCATACTGATAGAAAGTATTTTTTTTTTCGGATTTGATTAAAGTGCTTAATCCAATATAAAATATTTTTATGAAATTGTCAGTGGCATTAAACCTTTGATGGATATATTTTGCAGTCTGCTAGTGATATTGGTGATGATGTGACACCAAATAGCATTATATCAAAGTTATCTCTGCTTGCTTTACACTTCCCCAGGCTGCGGATAATCTGGTCTCGAAGTTTGCATGCTACTGCTGAAATATTTGCTTCACTTAAGGCAAATCAAGACGAGCCAGATGAAACAAAAGCAATCAGAGTGGGTGTTCCCTCAGAAGAAGGAATTGTGGAAAATGATGTGAGGTAAGTTTCTTTTTCATAGTTTAAACTCGAATAACTTTGTGCTTCCAACGGTTTAAGTGAAAACATGTGTTTCTTAGGTAGTGGATCGCAAGGTGCTGTAACTGTACAAAACTTTAACGAGTTGTTTTCTTCCATAGTTTTGAAGGCATGCTGGCGCACCTCCAGCCTTCAAGTCTAAAATGTAAAATGCTATGGATTTATGACATTGTTAATCGCAGATTCGTGGGCATATATTTATAACACATTTTGACTTCAATTAGAATTGATATTAACTACTAAGCATTGTCAGGGCTCAACTTGCTCCTGTATTTGCTTATAAATATGCACGGACTCTATGCATTATTACTATATTAATTTGAGAGCGGAAGGGCACAAATTCAGTGTTTTGGTATCAATTTGCGTCATCATTAGTGAGTTTTTATGCAGTTATTAATTTGTTCCTCACAATATATATTATATTTTACTGCCGTCACAGGGCTGAAAATTACAATACATCGGCTGTGGAGTTTCTAAGACGACTTCCAGGTGTTACAGACTCAAACTACAGGGCCATAATGGATGGGTGTAAGAGCTTGGCAGAACTTGCACTTCTTCCTGTGGAGAGGCTAGCGGAATTAATGGGTGGTCATAAAGCTGCTCGGACTCTTAGAGACTTTCTAGATGCTAAATACCCAACTTTGTTGTGAGGCTAATTAGAATAATTCATGAGTACAAAAAGGTACTATCAATTTATTCAAGTAGTCTATTATTTCGATTCTACATCATTGGTTACGAGGGCAATCCATAGTAGGCCATTCAGTTATTTAATATTTCCCTCCCGTGGTTAAGTCTATTGTAATTTTTTTGATAAAAAAATTCCCTTTCTCCTGGTTCATTCTGTTGTAATATTTCAATACTATTACTTAACAGTATGTGAGTTCGTTCAGTCTGGAATGTTGTATATGTTTTAAGTTTTGTTATCTTATATTACCATTTCTCTGTTTTTTCTACTTCTTTAATTTAGTCGAATTTTTAAGTTATTCACTTGAACAGTTAATTATATTGAAGTCAATCCGGGACGAGTCTAGAGATAGATCATGGGTAATGCCATAGTAATGAAGTGCGTAACGGACTTAATAATCTTCTGAGACCTTTTGCGTACTAAAAATCAAGTTAAATAACCTTTTGCGTGATCTAGTAATTTGATGTATCATTATTTTACTACAGTATCCACATGAATTAATTTTACATTTCCTGTTTATACGGGAGGTATTATTATGCATTCTATTTCAATTCTTTGATATCATTTGGTAAAGTACGACACACAATTTAAAAGAATTCAAGTATAAATTTCAGTCTAACCTGGCATAGATTGAAATTTAAAATTGATTGAACAGAACTAGTCGCAGAGCAGTAAACCAGTGTATAACCTAATCTTTCAGTTATTACTTTTTAAATTGTTTAAGCACAACATGTTAGATTTTAAAGGCTGAATATTAAATCGGAGAGCGACAGTTGAGTGTTCATTAGCCACGGTGCATGACCAATTTGGCATCATAGGAGCTGAAGTGACATTGATGTGGATGTGTACACTGAGCATTGGCATATCCAAGTTGTTTTAACCCAAATACAGACCCATCACCCATATATGTGATTTGTGCCGCCGAAAAGATACAATGAAAAAAGTGTTTCAGCACTCCTCACAATATTGTCCCCACCATTGGTCATTCCCATCCTTTTCGGATTCGGAGTTGATCCCCACTTCTAAGGAAAGCTGTTGTTAATTTTATCAAGAGCTTCCGTCTTTATATCATAATTATAATCAAATCAGGAAATGGCATATGCAACATTTCTTTAGAAAATTGATTCTTTCTTCTTCTTTTTTCTATATCACACCAGTTACATATATACAGAAGATTAATCCCATGCAATTTTCAACAGTAATTTTTTAACAAACTGAACTGATATTAGTGTCGTTTGAAGGCCGGGAAAAGGGAGAAGAGTTAAATTAACTTAAACGCCACACCAACTAAGCTTCAATAACTATAGCACTTGAACTTCCACCTTATTGGTTTGTGCGTTGGTTGAGCTTGAATTGACTTGATTAGCAGCAATCTCAATCTCTTCTGCTTGGTAAGTGGAGTGAACACCATAGAGTAGATAGAAGAGGGTAATGAAGCATGCCCACATAGCAAACCTTTGGAAAGACAGAACCTTTAAAGTGGTAATGAGGAAAACATTGAGAAAGATGGAGAGGGCAGGTGGCCAGGGCATGAATGGCACACACCAATCAGTAGCAGCATGTTGGGCATTGGTCTGAGGCACCTGGTGGTGGTAAAAAGCTGTGATAGTGATCATGACCCCACCAAAGAGTGGAAGACCCCACCATAGTTGATTGAATTTCCACGAAAGGGAGAAGCCCAGAGCACTGAGTGAAAAGAGAAAGAGGAAAAGGAGAGTGTAGAAAGGAGGGGTGTGACCAGTGATTACGTATCGACGGTATATCAGAGCATTGGCCACCAAGTAGAACACCACCAGCGTGCCTATGTTGATCAACTCCATTATAATTTCAAGATCAGTGAACAGAGCAATACATGCGGTGCAAACTCCTACATCAACCAAAATAAATCAAGATTATGCGTTCCTTCACGTTTCTTTTTTTAACTATTGCTCTTTCTTTCTTCCCTTTTCCTATTTCTGTGCTTTTTATATAAACTACATTTTCTCCTTTCATTTTCAAGATTTTCTTCTACCGGTTATCTCAAGGTTACTATGATTTTGATTCCCATATCATTTTAGGTTTAATTTTCTTCTAACAAAATTTCAACTTTATACGTGTAAACCGAACCACTAATTCCTTATATTAAACTCAACTTAAGCTTACAATAATGCCCAAAATTGTCATTACCGTAACCTCAACTACTATTTAGAAATTCACGTTTTTAAAATGAAAATAGTGTTCCGTATGTTTTCTTAAAAAGTTGCTTTGAAAGTACATTGAAATAACCTTAACAATAACAAAAGAAGGTCAGATTAAAGTTGTTGACGTTCAATCTTTTCGAAAAATGGGAGTACAGTGAGAGGATAATGATTAATTAATTAGAAGAAATAAAGAATAAAAAGAAGTTTACCCAAAAAGAGTGTGGCATTCAATGGGGTGGCTGTAGAAGGATGAACCTTAGCTAACCAAGATGGCACCAAACGTGCTCTTCCTATAACACAAAGGTATCTAGCTTGGCCTAACATCGCAACCAAGAGAGAAGCCACTATTCCCAAACTTGCTCCTGCCCCAACAAGGTTGCTCTCCCACATTCCTCCAATCTTAGCAAAAGCGAATGCAAATGATGATTTATCTGATATCTGTTTAAGTAACACCAATAATTGCCTTATCACACTCATCAAAAACCATCGTTTTTTATACTTGTAAGTGTATCAATGCAACATAGATAACTGTTGATCGAGTTCATACACCGACCTTGTTATAAGGAGCCATCATGCACAAAGATAGAGCCATAAGGCAATAGAGCAGTGTGGTTATGAGAACTGAACCAACAATTCCAATAGGTAGGTTCTTAGAAGGATCTTTGATTTCCTCTGCCAATGTTGAAGCCGAGTCATAGCCTATGTAGCTGAAGTAGACTTTAGCTGCTCCGTTTACAACACCTCTCACACCAAAAGGGGCTAGCCCTTTTGGACTGACCAAGTTTTTCACACTTCCAGTGCAATAACCACTCACAATGATGAATCCAAAGAAAATCACATGGAAGATTGTCATGATGAGGTTCAACATGGAACTTTCCTTGGTACTGCAATCAACCAAAACTCCTTTTATAATCATATTCTTTGGGCAATTTTCAAATAATCAAGAAAAAAAAAGGGAACAAGTCAATTTTAATTGATACATTTTATTTTCAAGTATTTATAAAGAGATTTATATCTACCTGGGAACTAAATCTAGTCACAGCTCAACTGTTTGATAAAAAGAACTTTAAAGAGAAAAAACTAGAAAGTAGATACAAAAGGAGTTAATCTCTTTCACAAGACAGGATAACGTGTTAAATGAGTAGTTTATGTAAGGAAAACTTGATGACCAAGCTAAGAAAAGTGACAAGAGAAAAGTGGCAGACACGGTGGAGGAAAACGTGAGAAAAATCACCTATAGCACAAGCAGAGAGTGAGAAGAATAATAAGAGAAACAGCTGGGAGATCCAACATGTTATAGTCCTTTGGCAATCCATGCAGTTTCACTCTCCACACGTTTGGATCATTTTGGCCAAATGCAAAGCTCAAATACTCTGTGAAACTCCTTGATACAGCAGCATTAGAAAGCACATACTCCATTAGTATATTTGCCCCAGCAAAATACCCCACAAATTCTCCTACACCAACAACCACACAAAAGACAAGGAAGTTCAATCAATGACAAGGAAGAGAATCAAGTGAAAAAACTTCAATAAAAAGGTTCTTTATATTATACCAAAGGTTAATCTTAAATAGCTGAAAGCTCCTCCTGCTACTGGGACTTGAACAGCAAATTCAGTGTAGCACAAGGAGGAGAGAAGAGCTGATAATCCAGCTATAATATAGGATATGAAAACTGAAGGACCAGATTGATGATGGGCAACAGAACCAGTTGTAACAAAAACACCAACACCTAGCATTCCACCAAGTCCAAGAGCTACAAGATCATACCACTCGAGACTCCTTTTCATGTCTGCTCCAGACCTTTGTCTCCCTTGGTTCAGTTCCTGATCAGGGGTCCAAGTGGCTAGCATTCTCTTTTTCAGTCTTTGAGGAGTTTGAGAAAGAGAATGGAAATAACTTGACAAAGTTGTCTTCTTATTGGTTGCAGTGTTAGCCATTGATATGTATTAGCACCGAGTTTCTTTGCTTCAGTGGGTGGCTTGAAGATTTTAAATATGCATTTGGGAGGGGAACCCTGCTTTCTTTCTTCAGTTCATAAGAGGCCAATCCTATCTCCTCTGTGTACTTAGCATTTCTTGAAAGTATACATACTTATCCTCTTCACTTTTTAGAAATTGAATGATAAATCAATTGGATGAAATAAGATTCATATTTGGTATTTTATAATGAAAATGAAATAGGATAAAGGTTTCATCATGTTATCTAGGAAGTAAATGGAATGGTAAAAATATAGCAAAAAGTAGATTAATACTTTCATATCCAAAGTGGGGGAAGAGGAGGTTTACAGGTGTTTCGGGTATGGGGTTGATGTCCTTTATTCAAAGCACTCCAAACTGTCTTGAAGACTGGATGGACTTTTTAATGGTCTTCCACCATCCAAGTTACATTGTTCGCACTCCAGCGGTTATCACAACAAGTGACGCATATAATATGCACGATCTCTCTCAAACTATATTTGGAACCTTTATTTATAATAGTTGTGATGTGTCTTTACTTTTCAATGACCTAATGACAGCTCAATCACACCTTAATCTGTATTAGGGACTTAAAGAGTCATTACTGTGTGATTGGACCGTCATTAGGCCATCAAAAGGTAAAAACTTGTCACAATAAGTATTAGAAGTAATAATGTTAGGGAAAAAGTAGATTACTACTCTTTATCCAGACTAATGGTTAAGAAATAAACTTTAAGTCTAAATCAGAAAATAGTAAATATTTCTATAGAAATGATACAGTAGGTCAAATAAATAATAAGTTTCACTCTAATAGAATCTAAATCATTACTCTGATACTAGGTTAAGAAGTGAATTTTAAACATAGTTTAATCTTGATTATATAATATGGATCTCCAACCGTAATTCTCATGCTTCGTTTTTCATCTTATTTTAAACAATCTCAGTAACTTGACAAAGATTAATATGTCATAAGATTTTTCTTGCGATCATTATTGGGCATTCGATATCAACTTTCTTGTAAAGAAGAAAATATTATTTTCAAAATTTTTGGCGAATCAGAATGTCTGTAATTGGCATTTGACTTCCCAGAATGCAGAATCTGAATGATCTGCATTACATAGATCATTTATGATCTGCATGAATGTATATGAGTTACCTACCCCACACGGAATTCTGAGATATATATAGTACACTCGTGAAGATGATTACATATGAAATTCTATTATGTGCACTTCTATTTGTTACTTAGACTGTACGAAACTCTTGATTCTGGTTAAAAAGTTTAGTGAAGATGACCTAATTAAGGAACTTTATCAAAAAGCTTTTGACGTTGTCTTGAAGTTAGCCTGGTTCAACCAATCGCTGCATATGTGTGTGTGTACATCCAAAGTGCACTACCAAGCTTACTGCACTTGATAACTTCCTCAGTAAATAAATAATAGAAATGAAAATCCGTTATAGCAGTTAGCAGTTAGAGGTATAATAATTTCTTTCTTACTTTCAAATCAAGCAAGATATTTCACAGTATTCATGTATGCTGTGAATCTTACTCTCAGATAAAGTGTATATATTTAAGGTGGTCCATCACTCCTGATATCTCCACGTGTTACAATGGAAAACCTCAGAATCCTTATTGCGTTTGGATCATTCAGTGTCCTTCATTTTATCAGTGGTTATTTAATCATTGAAAAAATTGGCTGAAATTGACATCATTATAAATGTTACAAGGTCAAGTTTTGGATGCTGTAGGACAAGATAACGAGAAGTATCTCATGCTATGAACACTCCAATTAATCTAATCCGCTGCTAGCTATGATCAATCCAATCGCAATTTGGAAGATGACATGACATCTAACTATGCAACTTTCACATTTCAACCTCCGAAAGATCATGGGATCAAATGCATACTATTCCAAGTTATCCATAAGTACAACCCTATTAATGAATTTCGTGTCAAATAAAGTTATCACCTTGTTCAAATGAATCTATAAATTTATTTAAAATAAACCAATACTTTACTGATAAATAGTCCATACTTTGTTATCTTTTAAATAATAATATAGATATTATTGGAAAGTTTCACAGTATATAATTCAAATTTCATTTTATAAAGTTAGATTAAAATTCACCTTTTAATATATATATATATATATATATATGTATATATATATATATATATATATATATATATATATATATATATATATATATATATATATATAAAAGTAGTATTTTGGTATGAACAGATGTAAAGGTGTGATAATATATAACGGTAAATCTAGTGAAGGATTAAAGTATGTAAAAAATATAAACATGATAATTACTTGCTAGATAGCCGTCATTTGGTGATAATTTGGGTTATCTATATCTCTTGGACACGATTGTCCTTTTCTTCCCCCAAAATCTATGCAATAATTAGATAATTAGCTTTAAACAACATTGCATTTAGAGCCATGCATTATGCAAAACAAAAAGTCTGTATGATGCTAACTGTGCTTTTTTTGCATTTGGGGTCACACAGAGGATTATAAAGATTATTGAAGAAAGTGGTAAGAATCTTTGAGATGTTTTTATTAGGAGAAAGGACCTAATAGTAGTAGCCATAGCTAGGCTAGGGAGTCAAATTTTAGATGTTTTTATTGTTGGATCTGTCAAGAAGAAAGTTCACTCGGAAAACACAATCAGATTTGTTTGAGCCACTTACCAAGACAAGTTATCGACTCTGATACCATTATTGAATCTATCAAGGAGGAGGTTCACCTGGGAGACACAATCACCAATGAGACCTTAGCCCAACCATATAAAGAATTGATACCACTCTCGACCAAAAACCTTAAGACAATGAGTTTATGGATCTTTCACCTTTATACAGTGTTCTACTTTCTTATTTCTATCTAATGTGTGGGTTATGAATCGTGACGAGCAACAAAGGAAGAATTAAACCTATATTTGAGGGCATAAAGGCATTATTACGTGAGATTGTTGATGCATCCATACCAAAAATGATAGTATCATAGTGTTTGGAGTGCTAAATTAATGCCTTTGGAATGATAAGAATGCTCTTGGTAGGATTGTGATGGTTGAAGGTTGAATAAAGTAGTTATTGTAAAAGGGAGGCATATTTCATAGCAAATGATTATTTCTTCATTAGCAATTAACTTAACCGAAAGCCTAAGTTCTAGGAAGGAAATAATGGATCAAAAGTATATAATTCTGCGGACACCTCAAAAGCCTTTTGCATTGTGCTGAATCTTGCACATTATTTTATTTAGATTGCCTTTCTTTACTATTTATTTCCAATTTAAGTTCGTTAGAGAAGAAATATAAATATTTAATTTTTCTTTTATTTCAACTTTTAAAGAGTTTGATTAATGTTTCGTTATTCAAATAAAATTGTTATAGTTAATTAGTACATTTAAGTTATTTTCTGTTTTAATATTTTTTTAAGGTTTTGTCTATGGAATAAATTGAGATGACATCGATTATCACCCCCAACCACTTATATCAAGACGATATTGACTATATGAACCAATAAAATTATATTAACCTAAGGTGTATTATTCTATTAAAACAAAATATTAAAAAGTTTTGGACATATTCAATCTAGATTCATTTAAATAAAAGTCTATTGAAACACTATAAATAAGATACCATTTATGAGGTATACATTATTAATTTATTACTCTATTTATTATACCTCTTACATCTAGCTGACCTGATCATCCAATTTGCAAGTATTCAATAATTTTCATGACTTCTCAATCTAGTTCAATCCATCGTATCAAACTCTCTTTAATATTATATATATATATATATATATATATATATATATATATATTGTTATTATAACTTCAAATCTTTAGTCACCTAAAATTAAAGTGCACCTAATTTTTAAATACTGCAAAAATATTCATGATCACCCAAAACATGAATAAATACATAAATACATGAAGTGCACCAAAAGATTAAAACAAAATATAAGTAAATCATATAACAAATTAATATCACGCTAAAATTTTAAAATAATGAATTAACGAATCTTGTTGTTTTACATTCTCAAAAAAAAACTTAGATTCACACTTAAAATTCTAACATATATGATATAATAAAAGAAAAACAAATATTCAAAAAGGATGTATATAAAATAAAGGTACATGTATATTATTTCCTAAATATTATTCCAAATTTTATGTGGGATAATACAAACTAGGTTTTACACTTATATATATTAAATATACAAATTTACTATTTGAGACTAAAAGGAATATGATTGATTGGAAGTATAAAAAAATACACTAACTAAAGAATGCTCTTAAAGAAATAAATTTACACGGATAAGTTTTTTTTCCAAACAATAATGCAGACGAAAAAGTGGTAAAGTATAGCACGGTCATTAGAGAAAAAAAACCTTTCTGACCTTCGTTTATAGCATAAAAATAGCAACACCACGCAGCAAAAAAATGATCAAACCATCACGTTGTATGCATAACTATTTGCACTCCCCTTTTTATCTACTCCAAATAAAAATAAACTTAAACTAGAATTAGAATTAAACTTTTGTGGTATTTAAACTGTTTGATAGGGTGGAGAAAGAAAACTGGTAGGGTGCAAGAAGCAGTATCCGAGATTTTGTGTATTTTTCAAGAGAGTTCAAGTTGGGTTTGGGTTCATCCCAACCTCATTTTGTCTTAGTATTCCATTAAAAATATATATATATTTTTTTTAACTATTAAATATTTAATAAAGAAGTTTATGCATGGCATTATATTTATATTAAATTTATTATATTTAAAATATATTTACAAAAATATAGCTTTTTTTAAGTTTTATATTTACTTTATTCTACAAATTAAGGAAATGTAATTATTAAATTGGTATATTCTCGATTCCCCTATTTTATATTTTGATTAGATTGAATTCAAACTTAAATTAAGTGTACCTTCGTTGAACTTATAATAAAAAAAACTGAGATAAAGATAAATTTAAACTTTTTTGAAAAAAAATGGATGAAACTAAAAATCATTTATTTAAAACTAGTAACATGTTCAGACAGAGGTTATTTAAAGTTGTTTATTTATTTTTATGGTAAAAATGAAAACCTTTGGTAATTGCCATATTTGTGGAATGCAATGTGTAGGGTTAGAATTTAAGAATTTAGGTAGTTGGCATTTAAGGCTTTTACCCAAACGCAGCAAATCAAGTGATTGAACTTTTGGAACACGTCATGCTCTAGCTATTAGGACCACTTTTAATAGTGATGCAACACTGATCTTCTATTTGACAATGACATCCACAAACTCTAAGATTTTTATCGTTTTCTATTATTTTCTATTCCACAACTACTAATCAAACATCACTATTCGGATGTTTGATTAAAATTTTGGATTAAACATGTTTTTAGTCCCTAAACTATTTATCGTTTTTGATTTTCGTCCCTCTTTCAAAGTAAGGTACAATTTGGTTCTCATTCTTTTCGAAATTTTTAAACGGTGTTAGTTTTCGAGGACTAAAACGAACGTTTTCGAAAAGAATGAGGACCAAATTGTACCTTACTTTGAAAGAAGGACGAAAACCAGAAACGACCAATAGTTTAGAGACTAAAAACATATTTAACCCTAAAATTTTCAATGATATTTGCTTCAACATCTACCATTAATGGCCTTTTCTTAAAACACAAGCAGTAACAACTCTTCTGTGAAACATACTGTGCATGCATCACAAGATGCACTGTTCATTGGCCTATTTATATTTACATATATGTTGGCAAGTGAGGTTGGTGGAGAAAGAAAAAGTATAAGGGTTGGATTAAAAAGCACCTACTCCATTTATATATAATACTATGCCCACAACATCACTGATAATAAGAATAGATAATCTTGCACAATCACTCCTTTCTCTAGTTGCATCAATAATAAAATTACCAAATTAAAATTACACTATATATCCTGCTCAAAATTTTCTAAATTTCTAATTAGTTAAGTTATTAAGGTTGACCGATTTTATATTAATCCAAATTAGATTTTTATATTTGTATTTAATTGTAATGATATTTTTTATTCAACTGTCATTAAAAAAATTAACCACGGAAACTTAACTAGTCGTAATGTCACTTCTCCCTGTTAATATTCTAACTATAAACTAAACCAAACAGATCAATTTTTGTTATTGTGATTGGATAGAAAATTTTTCAATAATATTTTCATTATAAAAATTGCCTAATAGTTCAATAATATTTAAAGTAGAAAAAACAAATAATATTTTCATTTTTTATAAATATTTAACAGGCGTATATATAATTAAAATAAAAAATGAAACGTGTCTATTACTCTCTTTTTTTCCTGACAAACTGTGAGTTTTAGCTATTTTTTGTATTTTAAAAAAAAGTAATGACCTAACTTATTTAACAAACCAATAGACTACTTTTTTTTTTAAGGAAAAGACAACTATTATTGTGCCCTATCTATAACGATAAATCATCAGTGTTTTGTTTCTCACAACAAAATACTCCTTTTTCTTACGTCAAATATTACGCAACTATTACGAATTGAAGTGAGATGATAAAAAAAGACATAAGGGAAAGAGAAAAAGTATTAAAAAATATTAATAAAAAATGATACTCTCTCTTTCACTATACTGATAATGTCACTGTATAGAATATATTAATAAACAGCCTGAGACTAGACGAATTATACTACAAAAACTTAGGAAAATGATACTTGAACAACCATTTTTGACAACATTTAGACACGCGCACACGTGTCTAAATTTGAGTGGTCCAGTTAGAAAAATTAAATGAAAATGGACCACTCAAATTTAGACACGTGTGGGCGTGTCTAAATGTTGTCAAAAATGGTTGTTCAAGTGTCATTTTCCAAAAACTTATGTCTATGATTAATATTATTTTTTGTTTGGTATATATATTTATGAAGATTTGATTTGGCCAAGCGTGTCGAAAGTTGAATCCAGTTACAAGTTGTGCTTTTACTAAAATAATTAACGAATCACTTCTGAGTGGACTTGGTGCGTTACAACCAAACTTGGCAGCTACATATTTAAGTCACTTCATTCTAACCAACAATCTAATCCATTTTTTTTTATCACATTACTGTCATTCCTTCACATATTAATTCATTTTGTAATGCTAAAATTTTATCTTTTCTAGATTTTGTTAGAAATAGAATGAATACTATATGTTAAACACACCATAATAGTTTCAATAATAGTTTCAAAAGGTCAAAAAATTAAGAATAAAGATTAATAATTGTTTCTAACATGTTGAATAATTTTATATCGTTTAAATATTAAAATCAAGTATAATTTAAATATTATTTTTTTCTTCTAGATATATTTTAAAAAGTAAACCAAGATTAAATACAAATTTCAAAACAGACAATATGAATATTTAATTATGTACAATGGGACTGTTCGATCAACTATGGACTGAGCTGTCAACAATCTTTTCAATTTTTTCTAAAATGATCGGTAGATCGATTTGATCGAATTACAGACAAAATTAGCAATGAGAATAATTATATTAACTCTAAATCAGATCATTACTGTTTGAGCTGTAATTAGCTAATACTAACATCTTAAAATCTATAAATACTAGTTTGACATTGAGATACTTGGTTACTTTTACTACGTATTTATTGTTAGAGTATTCAGATAAACACTGACTTTAGCATCAAAGTGTTTTTTACAATCTAATGCCCGATCTAACCAAACCATATAGAAAAAATCTAAAGATAAAACCTAGACCTAAGCTTAGAACATAGAAATTATTTGTGAAAAAAAAAATTAACCTCCACCCCTTAAACCAAGACAAATTTCTTAAATCTTCTAATTAAAGACATTCAATCAGAAACAAAAACAATTTAAATATTTATTTTCTGTTCAACTATTCAAAACATTTTTTAAAAATAAAATCATGATAATAATATTTCATACTCAAATCGATAATACTTCGGATAATGATATTATTTTAATACATAGAATCGTAACAACTTGTAAAACTGTCTAAATTTGACTCTGTGGGAATAATCTCCTACAAAAATTGAGAGGTTGTAGTGAATTATGAACATAGCTTAAGTTTACATAGTCCTCTTTCTTGTTTATCCTTTAAATCTATCAACATGGAAGAGTATCTAACAATATCTTCTTTCCATTATTCTGTTTGGCTAAAATTCCTATCAGAACTCTGAAGCTTGAGTTAAGCTGCAAGTGCAGAGATATCATCCAAAAAAACAGTTTCGAATACAACAAAGTTAGGCCTTTTCCATTTCTCATAAGAAATTGGTTCTAATATAAGAAATGATCACCCTGTCCCGTGAGGGGTCATCAATAGGGTCTACAGCTACACATCATTATTCTAATCTTCTGCCACCAAACCCTTGAGACCAGTACTATATATATCACTCAACACGTTTGCTTTCTATTCCATCAAGCTTTCTTTTGTTCGTAGTTCTTCCTGCTTCACTTATATGCTATATTTTCTAGCATTCATCACTTCTAAAACTTGTTGCATTCCTCTGTTCTTTCTGTTTTAACATGGAACTCAATTTTAAGCACCAACTTGGCCTTCTCTGTCTCACACTGCTCTTACCTGCCCTGTGTTCCTCTCAGGACTCTTTTACTTGCTCAAGAGCAACCTATTATGGTAGCCCAGATTGTTATGGAAATCCAAGTATGAACCTTCTTTTCTATTATCTATTCTTGCACTCGTACATGTATGGTGTGTACCAAGCACATTTTTATATTGTTTGTTTATATATAATGGACAAAAACTTGCATAAGTGACATATAAATGTTATTTTCAACAAAGGATAATGATATTTTGATAATATTTTAACATTATTTATGTGTCATCACAGTTTATGTTAGTCTTCATGATCATTATTATTGATTGTAAAGTAATTTTGAACCAATCACGTAATAAATCATATATAGATCGTGATTCAGACGTCCCTCCATGATAAGATTGTGGTATAGCTGAGAGGTGGAGATCTACGTGTGTTTCCTACAGTAAAACAGTGTACTTGAGTGCCATGTTTATAATATATAAAAACTATAAGTTATTCATTTTTATAATAATTATTACGATAAAAATCATGTTCTTTGTTAGATGACTGTAAATTTGTTCTTTTTTCTTTTTACACATATTAGTTGTGAACAGAAATGATTTAATAATGTTTTAGGGGGAGCTTGTGGCTTTGGCGAATATGGAAAAACAGTAAACGATGGAAGTGTTGCAGGCGTGTCCTGGCTATGGAAGAATGGATCTGGCTGTGGGGCATGTTATCAGGTTACTGCACTCGATGAACCCCTTTAGTTTCTTGTAGCCTTTTTCATTTAAAAGTATTACGTCCTCAAAACATGCTTCTTTAAGTAGACTAAATTTCTTATATGGATCCGTCAAATCATACATTCCATAATCTGTTGGAAGTAGTTGGTTCATTTGTGATATATATATATAAAAGAAGGGTTATGGTGATGATGAAAAATCAGGTTAGGTGTAAAATAGCAGAATTGTGCGATGAGAATGGAGCATACGTGGTGGTGACAGATTATGGTGAGGGAGACAGAACAGACTTTATAATGAGTGCACGTGGCTACTCAAAATTGGGGAGAAACACGTATGCAGCTGCAGAGCTATTGAAATACGGTGTAGTGGACGTAGAATACAGAAGGGTCCCCTGTAGATACGGTGGCTACAACCTCTTGGTTAAGGTCCACGAACACAGCAGAAACCCTCACTACCTGGCCATTCTCATTCTCTATATCGGTGGAACTTACGACGTCACTGCTGTTGAGTTGTGGCAGGTATAAATAGAAATTTTGAATGCTAGAATGAGATATGTTTGTATTCAGTAACTATTCTTGAATTGATGAAATATTGTTGGAGTAGGAAGAGTGCCAAGAGTGGAGGCGAATGCGCAGAGCATTTGGGACAGTGTTTGATGCCGAGAACCCGCCAAGGGGTGACATAAAGTTGAGGTTCCAATTGAGTGGTAATGCAGAGCAGTATTGGGTGCAATCCAAGAATGTTATTTCTGGTGATTGGGAGGCTGGAGCTGTTTATGACTCAGAAATTCACCTTGGATAAAAGGAAAAAACACTTTCTGATTTCACCAATGTAGATGGTCACTAGATTACTAGTGTTTTGTTGTTTATGGATTCTGAAATTCTTAGAATGTTCCTTTGTGGTCAGTGGATCTAGTGCTCTTTGTAGAACTGTGGGAATTCATAATATGAACAAATAAAAAGTGCTGCTCTGTTGATGTTAATGAGAATTCCTTCGACATTGTTATGCTTGAAATTAAACTGATAGGCCATGCACATATGATGGCATTGGCATAGGTATGGTACTTCAATTTGTCACTTAAATTAATATATAATATCTCCAAAAGATTATAACAAGAATGAATTTTTATAGCAAATTAATAGTGTAATAATAGGTAACACATTTATATTTATTTGATACAGTTTGATTAAAATATCATTTCTGTTAAATTAACCCTTTGAAACAACAATCCTATTGAATAAAAATATTAATATTATTTAAATTTGTCTTTTAGAGATAATTTTTCTTGAGTTTTACTCAATAAATGTATATCAAATATTAAATATTCTTAAATAAATAGATGTTTCAAGGAGCAATCAACTAATTAAATGATATATCATGAACCAATCTAGATATTTACTAAAAAATTACTTTTTAATGATGTGATAAATATGCAATTTGTTTTCGATAAACTTACATGTTTTACATGTTTAAATAACAATGTCTTTTGCTTTCAACAAACTTAGTGCGAACTTCAGATCTTTTAAGCATCAAATTCACAATCATAGATGTTAAGAATTGAATTATGTAAAAATAATAGTTACATAATATATAAAAGAAAGTACCCACCAATAGATCAAACCTTTTCATAAGTTAAAAACAATCTACAACTCTCCATTTTTACAGAAGTTGAATGAGCATTTCTGTAGAAGTTAAAATGCAAAAATTGTAATTTAATTTATAAAACTTTATTTTATATTAATTTTAAGTATTTTCTCTTGTAAATACTTGTTTATTCAAACTGAGTTGTGGATAGAGATATCAATATCAACAGTAGTTGCTGAAATTCAAGTTGGAATTTGTTTAATATTGATGAAGTTTGCACTAGAGCTACAAAAACACGATTCCATTGATCAATACATTCTGCCAGTACATTCAGCAGAACCGCAGTAACAATACTTCCTTTTTATATTACCATCAGAATCGCGGACTTGATCTAGTTCGTAGTTGTAATCGTAGGTCAGCTCTTGCAAAGGAGGAATGTTATCAGCAGCAAAGAACATTATGTGAGGCATTCTGGTGTCATGATGATCATAAAGGACGTTCTGAGCAATTATATTAGGTGAGCAACTATGGTTAATGAATCTCCCTATATTGCCAAACTCAGCAGCATCAATAGTAAAACCACCATCCTTCACAACATCGCAGGAACTTGTCTGTGCATCCGGCATGAGAGTCGTAAGTCCATCCCAGAGAGTACTGTTGCTGCAGTTATTTCCAATATCAAAAAGATACTCATCATTACCTGCCCTTAGTTCAGCTTCCTTTTCTTCAAGAAGCTCCCCTATATATTCACAGATATAACTTCCTGAAGGGATTGAACTCAGGGATCTCACACCCCATCCCCTTGACTGGGTTTTAAATATTTCAAGTGGAAACTTTATGCCAAGTTGGCTGACTCTATTATAGCACGTTGAAGGACACTTACAAGTAGGTCCACACTCATAGACTAAAGGTTTTGCTTGTACAATAGCCTCATTGTGATTGAATGGAATATCTCCCCCATTCTTCACCACACACAAACATTTTTCCAAATCTGAGCATCCACTAATACAATCACATCCTTCGGCAGGAAGGAGATGGAATTTGGGGTATATCATGCTAGTTATGTAATTAAATGGAGGAGGTTTTTCATCATCTATGGTGTTCACAGCGCATATTGGAATTCGTTCTTTTCCAAAAGAAATATCAGCAACACATACACCTTCTCTCGTTTTGAACTTTTTAGATTTCTTCACTACTCTCAAAGGAAGCTCTGGTTGACCAGGTTCTCTTTGCAGTCGAAATTTAAAAATTTTCTTCCCGTGTGGTCCGTGTTCATCCCAACCTGCCTCAACTACATACACCCCATCATAAACATAAGTCCTGCATTTTCCATCCATTGACTCAGAGCCACGAATTACTCTAACAGGATTCTTTTCAATACTACTGTTCATCAAAGCAAGATTGCCCCGCTCAAGCTTCTGATCTTCAGGTTCCTTATCACTGTTCATCACATTTCCACCCTGTCCTGTATATGTCAATACATCCGAATTATCCAAATCGTCAGCATAGCCCCCTGATGCAACAATACTGGTTGCAAGGATCTTACCGTTGTGTCGCACATAATCTATGCCACCTTGAATTGGACGATGAAGGCCAACTATATTAAGCTCCACTCTATATTGAAATTCATCACCGACTTCGACACCAGGGACACAGCCTAGTATTTGTTTGCCTGTGTTGACATATTTCCCATTCTCCTTAAGGATCTTTGAAGCAACTAAATCAACTCTCTTATTATTTGCTCGCTCATTTAACTTTGATTCTACTTCCTGTAAAAGCTTTCTACAAATAACTTGAAACAACCGTAATGTTTCCCTCACTTTTTTTCGGGTCACATTTGGGTCATTCTCATCACCAGTGAAATTCGAATGAGAAGAGGGAGTAAGGTTTACATCAAACTCATTTGATCTCAGAACAATTTGAAGAGTGTCATCATTTTCATTAGGGTTAAGATAATCCTCCTTTTCCCAAAGTACTAATTCACCCATACCTACAGAAGCAGGATTTCCCTTTTTCTTTTTCAAAGGTTTCTTCTCAGAATCATTCAACAAACCACTATACTCTGTTCTAGACCTATCAGGCAATGCAAAAGAATCACCTTTCTTTCTCTTGCCTTTACTATTACCAGCACCCAACTTAAATTTGGAGGTACCTTTATCAGACCTCCACGGACATTCTGAATCAGCCATCAAACCTAGTATTACTTTCCTCTGTGATGTGACCTGCAGTCTATTAAAATTCCCTTTCAATTTATGCTTAGATTGAGATATCCACGAAGGCTTTGTCTCATCCCTATTTTTCTCTTTTACCACCGCCTTAGAATTTATTTTGATCTGATGGTGATTACTTGTTTCAGGGGGTGTAGCATACTTTTCTCTCTCATTTTCAGTTGACTTTTTCATCTCAGACGATGGTTCACATGCACGCAGCTTTTTCAATCTCTCTGCAGAATTTCTTTCAGAATCAAGTTGATCGATGTCAACAAGCTTCCTGTTGCAATTATATTCATCCTGAATATTACTTTTACCTTCTTTTACATCAGTAGCTGCTACTTTTTTCAATGGATTGTCATCTACAGCCAGGTTTTGTTGACCTTTTGTCTTGTTGTTCAAAGAAGAGGTCCCCTCTAGACACACATGCTTGTCCTTACCGAGACGTGGAGCACTACGTCCACATAAAGGAGGGAAGTTTCTAACAGCTGAAACTTTTCTTTGCGGAAGGTACCTTCTAGTTATAGGCTCCACCATACAAGCACTGGAAGCTGATGTTTTATCAATGGATAAGTGTTTTGAACCATCCGGCACAGCCATCTCACCCACTGGTGAAGACGACTCCAACATATATGAGGAGTTACATTTTCCAGTGTTTGCAGTTCTTGAAAACTCTGTATTCAAAGTTTCCTGGTCCATTAAAGGCACTTCTGCAGGTTTATCTTCGGCAGCAGGGCCATCCACTAGATGAGATGAGACCGCAGGGTTTTCCTTATTCAAACCACAGTCAGTTGTTCGCTCACCAGTCACTTTTGCCAGTTTATCTTCTGTGATGGGCCCATTCACTTGATGTGATGAGACCTCATGGTTTTCCAGATTCAAACTGCAGTCCTCTGTTTGAGCAAGCATCACTTTTGCAGGGTTATCTTCTCGAGTAGACCCGTCCACTTGATGAGATGAGACCACAGGGATTTCCTGATTCACACCACAATCAGTTGTTCGCCCAAGAGTCACTTTTGCAGCTTCATCTTCGGCATTATGTTCATCCACTCTATGAGATGTGTCTACAGGGCTTTCCTCGTTCAAACCAAGATCAGTGCTTTGGCTATTAGTCACTACTACCCCCGGTTTATCTTCAGCAGTAGATCCACAATCATTGATTTGGCTAATAGTCACTATTCCCGTTTTATCTTCAGCAGTAGATCCATCCACATGATAAGATGAGACCATGGGGTTGTCCTTATCCAAACCACTGTCAGCTGTTGGGACATGAGTCTCGGTGAAACGAAAACCTTTCACCTCAGAATGCCAACCATCATTTTCACATGTGGAAGTTTTCACACCCACTAAATGTTCACCATTCTTAACCTCAACAATTGTACCATTAACAGAACCACAACCTGCAGTATTTATATTTGATACTTCATCAATCTTTGAAGCAGATGGTCCACACCCATCAGGGAAATCCCGAATGGCGGAAACTTTACGTCGCTTAAACACTGGCCTAACGGGGGAAGTGGCCCCATCTTTCATCAAAGAGCCATATCTTTCTTCCTTCGAATGACCATTATTTTCTGGTGTTTTCATTTCTCTCTATGACTCTGAATTGAACAAAATTTCAAGCTCCCATTCCCTCAACAAGAGATAGAAAAACTTACGTGCACTGTCAAAAAGTGTTCAAATTAGAAAAAAGAAAGCAACGAATGTTTCCATATAGATTAACAACTCAATCATAACTTTCATGGGAAGAATTAAAGTGTAAAATAGCCATTTAGAAAAAGCTAAACAAGTTGCTCTAGGAAGCACGGACACATCTAAAGAACACTCTATCAAGGAGTCACATACTTGTTGGACACAGCATGCCTTCATGATATGTTGGACACTTCTCAACAGGGTTACAAGTAAAAATTTAATATAAACTACAGAGAGAGAGTAATGCTATGAGGCCAATTGGAGCAAAGGCAAAAGTGGGAAATAATGATCAGGGAAATTCTGTTATGACCTAATTGACATGTTTGTGCAGAAAGGAGGAAAAGTATTGGTGAAAAATAACTAACTCCAAGTTGCACAATTTTGTGTGGGACTGAAAATAAACATTATGGCATGAAAAATATTCAGAGAAGAGGGGATAGTAGAGGATTTCTTCTTCTTTCTTTGAACCTTCTTAGTAAATCATATGGCCATCTCATCATGTGGATATCCATATTATCCGTTTCATTTCATTAATAACACTAGACACTACTAAGGCACTATTTCTAGAATAAAGGTTCTAGATTAATGTCTCAGTTGCACAAAGAAGGCACGCCAAACAAGAGCTGACCTTACCTCAATGATTTAGAAGACCATCGATTACCCACAATAAAGACCATGCACCATGAGCAACCATGATACTTTTCAAAAACACCCCTTTCTCCCAAGGTCATGTCATGTCCATGTCCAATTGTAAATCCATGAGTGGGAGCGTTCGATGCAGTTTTGGGTGAGAGAACGGTGGTGGTGGATAGACAGAGCAGGGCAGATACACAGAGTTGGACGGGTGGAAAAGTAGTGTGAGATAATGGGTGTTCAAAAGAAAAGAAAGGTTATCACATTGGTATCAATTAGCTTTGGGGATGATGGTGACGGTCAAGGAATTGGAAAACCACATGGATTCTTGTGAAAAAATCTCTATGATCATCAAGAATTGGTACGATTTTCCTTGGAAAAAATGCAGAAGTCCATTGATGGACTTACAGCAGTGCTAACAGCATTGCAGACATCCAAACACGGATCTTGTGAGGAGGAAATCTAGGTAAAAATGTCGATGGTAGGAACTTCAACGATGGTGCGTGCCAAATACCATTTCCCAACTTTTATGCTCAAACTTTCGCAAATGGAAAGGGAAGGCAATTTGATCCGGAGCGGACACCGGAGGTGCAAGGCAGTAGGTTGCTGCTTTTATCCATGGATGGTAAGGCCTTTGTGTGGCAACGACATTACATGCAGAGTCCCACTAACAAATACAAATCGTGGCAGCAAATTATTCAAGATGATAGTAATCATTTTTTATCTGGGTGTGATTGCCAATCCTATTGCTGATTTAGCAGGTTAAAGCAAGGAGACTTATTAGAGTATTTGGAAAAGTATGATATGTTGTTATCAGGGTGGCCATTTCAAAAGAATTAGCTAAGTTTCTTTTTGTCTGGATTAAGAATAGAGTTAAAAAGTGCAGGCCGTGTTCATAGTCCTAAGACAGTCCGATATGACAGATATGGATCATCTTTCTCTTCGCCCACCAGGAATTATCCTATTACTACTTTAAATCAACAATCTCCTTTAAGTGGTACACATTCTGCAATTGTATCGGATTCCACGTGCTCAACTGCTCAATCTTTAACTCCGTAAACGAGTGAGTGAAAGGATTGCCAAGGGTCTTTGTAGGTGAGTGAGTGGGAGCGTTCGGTGCAGTGTTGGGTGAGAGAACGGTGGTGGTGGATAAAGTTGACAGCAGATATACACAGTCGGAGCGGTGGAAGAGTAGTGTGAGATAGAGGTTATTCGGAAGACAAGAAAGGTTATCACAATAATACAGCCCTGCACCCAACCTTGCCATCTAAAACAAACGGCATAAAATTGCAGCTGAACATCATTCAACACTGCATTGCATTTTCAATTATTGGGGATACATTTTTTCACCTTCTAAAGGGGTTAAAGTAAATCCCCGTAATCTAATGCGGATACAGAGAACGAAAATCAAAAATCGAGATAAACGAAGATAAAAAATCGAGATAAACGTAGAAAAGAAAAACAGTAAAAACAAAGTGGATGAATGCTATGCTATAAGAAGACGATACCTTGGATGAAATCCCTGGTGGAGGAGGAGAAATAAGGATGGGTCCCCCGGTGAGTGTGGGCGACGAAAACCGAAAATCAGAAAGCGGCAGTTCTTACTTCTGATGACGTCCTGTAACAGAGTAAAATTGAAATCGACAGAAGAACAGAGAGAGAAAATCGAAAACAAGGGTGGTGTGAAACGAAGGTGGTTACATGGAGGAACCCTCGAAATTATTGGGATGGGAGATAGAGAATGAAGAATGCAAGAGTCTCATAACCTGTTCTGATTAATTTGTAGACAGGCATATTGAGGTGTTTCTATATGGTTTGTATTTTTTATTTATTTTAAAAATGTTTAAATATTTAATAATATTTGATAATTCCTGATCTTTTCCAAAAGGATTAAATCTTAACGTTACAATTTTGATTAACTGATTCGGTGTCAACATTTTCCTATTAAAAATGAACATGGTTAATCTGCTAGTCAAATATTATTTTAATATAACATTAATAATGAATAGCAACAATAAAAGTATGTTTGAATACGATTTTTTTAATTATATATTACGTAAAATTTAATATATATTAATAAATATCATATATATATATATATATATATATAATATATATATATATATATATATATATATATATATATATATATATATATATATTATTTTTATATTGAGGTTTGTTAAAGCGTGTACGCCGCCTGTTTTTCAGTTGATACATTTTAGCAATGTGTACCGGGTTTTAATGGACAAAAATACCCTTATATCATGGATTCTAAGTTTTAAGGTTAAGGGTATTTTAATAATTTTCATTCTCAAAATTAAAAAAAATAAACCCCAAACCCTTATTCATATCTCTTATTCCTCTCAATCTTTCTTTTTCATCTCTCTCATTCCTAACATTTTTTCTGTCATAGCACCAACTGAAAAAAATTAGAAAGACTCGCGGTTAAACAATTTCTTACAAAAAAATGATTTTATAATGAGTTTTAATTTTATAATTTTTGTCTTATCTAATTTTCACAAGCATAATGACATATGAAGGAATTGGTAATTGGCCTAGAAAAAATAAAAATCACTCGCTGTTAAACAATTTCTTAAAAAAATGATTTTATAATGAGTTTTCATTTTATAATTTTTGTCTTATCTAATTTTATATAATTTTCACAAGTATACTGACATCCAAAGAAATTGGTAATTGGCCTGAAAAAAATCAGAAACACTCGCGGTTAAACAATTTCTCAAATAAATGATTTTATAATGAGTTTTCATTTTATAATTTTTGTCTTATCTAATTTTCACAAGCATAATAATGACATATGAAAGAATTGGTAATTGGCCTAGAGAGTTTTTTTTAGAGATATGCAGATGATGAAATTAGAGAGGTTAGTGAAGATGATGAAATTGAAGAGATCTTGAATGAACTTTTGAAGGCGAATATGTCAATGACTCAACTCTTTACAAAAACAAATTGTTTAACGACGAATGTTTCTGACTTTTTCACTTAGGGCTACAGTGATTGAGAGAGATGAAAAAGGAGGGGCCCAGAGGAATGAGGGAGGTGAGTAAAAGTTTGAGAGTTTCTTGTTTTTTTTTTAGTTTTGAGAATGAAATTATTAAAATAGCATTAAGCTTAAAACTTAGAATCCGATATATAAGGGTATTTTTGTCTACTAAATCTCGGTACACATTGTTAACCGCAAAACAGACATACGTGCGTTAGCAAATATAATATATATATATATATATATATATATATATATATATATATATATATATATATATATAATTATATATAATTTATATGTTAATAAGTTTTCATGGGATGTTTTAAAAAAATCATCATTAAATTGAAAGTTATAGAACAATGTGATAATGATAAAAAAAGCAAAGTTATACGTGGTATCCCTTTTCATTTTTTTAATGCTTTTATTTTTCATCTTTAATAAGTTTATTTAAAAAAGCTATTTAAACAATTTTACTTCACTCTTTGTAACAATGTTTAAAGAATTTTAGGAATGAAAAGTATAATAAATATTTTTTAATTAAAAATATACTTTACATTTTCCTTTAAAATTCTTATTCAAATTTTTTATTTTCTTTAGGGATTTAAAAAAGTAATTTTATTGTTTTAAAAAAATTAATTTTAATGTAGTGATGATTTTAACATGGTGTTTCATATTTAAAATAATTTTTCTATTGTATAATTTGTAATGTCAATGTTTGATCATTATTGAAAGGTGAATTTAAATTTAATTATTTGTCTGAGATTTAACTTAATTTGTTAGGTGTTTAATATGAGACCTACATGTTATAATAATTAAGAAAATAAATAAATGTTGTTAAATATATATTTAAATAAAAAATAAAATAGTTTTTTAATTTTTTAATTTAAAATAAAATATTTTAAAAGGATTATGATAAAAGATTTATTTTATTTAAAAAATTAAGGAAAAAAAGTTTAGTAATTATTTTAAAATTTTAATTTATTTTAACATTTTCTAAGAAACAAAAGAGTTTAGTAATATTTTTTAAATTTTATTTCACTTAAGAGATTTTGTAAGATCTATTGGACCATATCACATTCTCAAGAGGATTAATCTGATTGTGTATAAGATCATGTTTCTTCCTCGATGGATAAATATATACATACATGTGATTGAGTGGGTGAAGTGGAAATAAGATAATACGTGTTTTTGAACTATCAAACTAAGCAGTTTTGAGAAAAAGATTGACAAAAATATGAGTGTATAGTGATAAAAATATTTTTTCTTATTGAGAGCTAGTAGGTGCACATAAAGAATATTCTTATTAATGAAGGAAAGTAGTGTGAATCAAGGAGATTTGGTGAATAATTTTTGAATTAAAAAAGATATTAAACAGAATTCCTAGTATATAAAGTAATTACAAAGGTGTGTAAACAGAATTAGATTTTGTGAACATTGAAACATAATTAAAATATTATTTACAAAATAAATAAAACTGTCTCCAATAAAATTATAATTATATTATATAAAAATAAATTAATCACCCATATGTTTTCACTATTATCTTCTAAAGTTTATCACTCCATTTTAGAGGAGTCATATTCTTTTATTCTCCTGAAAATTACGAGTTATTTCTGATCCCGAAGCTGAATAATTACAACAAATCGCTTCTTATATTGAGAAAATTTTGCAGACAAGGTGATTAGAGAGTGCATTTTATAAATTTAATAAAATAAAATGTGTAAAATAACGGCTAAAAATTATATTACGTTATAAACTATTCTTAAAACCAATCAAAACTCAAATTCTTCTCTTATTAAACTATCATCCAAGCCTCCTCTTCGTTTCTTAATTAAGTTTTGAAAAGATATAATTTTAAATTATATTAATTGCTGAACTAAGTGAACAAATAAATTTAATCCTATTTTGCCAATTATTTAATTTATGTAGCAGAGTATATGTCCCTAAAAAACTACAATTTATCACTATTTTTTAGAAAACAACGTTAATAACGTGAACTGACCCGACATAGTAGCACTAACAAAAACTTCTCTCTGGACCCATAAAATTTCATCTCATGTTACATCTCAATTAAGCATTCGACAAAGGAATGAATCAAATCAAATGCACCTTTAGAATGTCGGGTATGGGGTGTCAGACACTCTGAAACTTAACTTTAGATCTATGATTGTCCAGTTCCTCCACACACCTCCTATAATGATGTCTTCTCATTTTATTTTTGAGTAAAAAATTAAAAAAAGTGGAAAAATTATTCACAAAAGCTCTGGATATTATTACATAATCCCTCTTCATGTCATGCTATGTTACAACCTTATACCAACCTATACAACAACAAAAAAAAAGAAGTGAAAAAGCCACCCAACTTTCATAGTTGGCAATCCAAGCTAAGGAAGGTTGCAACTTGCAAGTAAACAAAAGCACAACCATCATGTGTTTAAGATGTAAAACATGGTCCATAATTAAGCATCCAAATGAACTGGTAAAGAGTGTGTGTGCTTAATGATGAATAAGATGTGAGTAGACTGAGCTGCTACTAGCACTTGGGTGCAAGAGCTCTGCCTGAGGAAAAGAAGTGTTAGATGGCACCTCTAGCAGCAGATCCTGCTCACTGATCTCCTCCACAAAGTTCAAAGAACCAAGCATGAGTGAACTAGCATCAGTAGGCAAAGCAAATAGGCTTTTTGGACTATAGCAAGCACCATCTTCTACACCCTCTTTCACCTCACAGCTAACCTTTGTGATCATTCTTTTTGGGCTCCTCATTTCTGTATTCAATTCTGAAATTTGCAAGATCAGTTTTAGGAATCATAACTAAGTGTGTTTAACCAGTTAATACCAGTAACAATTTTCTAAATGCAATGTAAAAGTTGTCTACAATAGGGAGAAAATAATCGAAAAGTTTTTTTATTGGTCTTAGCTATAGGGAGGTTCAATACACATATATTGTCACAATAATAAGATATTGTCCAATCTCTATTTAAAGTTCTCACGGATTTGTTTTTGGTACTACTCCAAAAGACCTCTTATCAAGGAAGATATCTTATGTGTATATAAACTCATGTTCATCTCTTGATTTTATCCAATGTGAGACTTTGTTTGTATCCTAATTTTAGATATACGAGATTTTCAGCTAACCTGGGAAGTTTTGATTTCTGCTGTCACGCGTTCTCTTGTTTGCAGCATTAGTTGTTGCTGTAACAGCAGATCCAAAAGAATCAAATTTTCCACCTTTGTTTTTACATTTCTGCATCCGTAGAAAGAAGTAACATCTTTTAGGTATCAACATACTCAAACAAGATGCTATTTGTGACATAAAAAACTAGTACATAGTACAAACCTTGAGAAAATTATAGTGTTCAACCCATTTTGACTTCGACAGATTGGATATTGCAAGTCTTTTCAAAGTCTTGCAATCTTCAGGTTTTGCCCCCAACAAAGAGATATCAAAAACCCCTTCCGCAAGAAGCTGCTGAAAACAAGTTATGTTCTCCTTGAATTGAGAACTATTGAACATGACTTTAAGGCTGCACACACAACACACAAGTTGTCAACATTGATTGTCTCAGTCTGAACATTTTCAATTATAATATATCCTTTAAGAAAAACAGAAATATTCCAGAATGGCTACAACATTCAGATGGAAATCAAAGCAATGGTGGCGATTATATTCAGATTTAAAACTATTACATAAAAATAACACAGGAATTTGCGAGCTTTTATATCGATTACAAGAAGAACATGAACAGCAAATGAAAGAGTAGACCTCCAACCTATCAGGAAGTTTAGCAGTATCAACCCCAGGAAGTAACTTCAGTAACTGTTGTTGCTCTTCATTTGTCAAGATTCTCAAAAACTCTTCATAGTTTACTATATCCTAACAAGACATAACAGCGGTTACATTAAGTACTCAACAATTATACATATTTAAGGCCCTACTGCCTTACCCGATAACATTATTTATACTGAACAAGGAGAAAACACTAGACTAAAAAGTAATATTTTGAGGAAATATTGAGCATTCTAAAAAATCTTGAATCGAAGTGCTATCCTGCCTGATTACTGTGTAGTTATATGAATGAGGAATCTAAGAAAACTATTAAAATATAGTGCTAAAATTTGAAGCACTACCACTGATGTAAAATCATGTCCAATTGGTTAACACAAACATAAATATGAGCAATTTTTTTTATCAATTTAAGCCAAAATACAATGGGAAGGGCTATGTAACTCACATTTAAATCTATAGAGCACAGGGGTGATTCATGATTGCCAAGGATCTGTACTCTTTCAAGTTGAGACTTATCACTGAAATTTAAAAAACAGGAACATTAATGTTGACAGAGTATGTTTGTCTCTTTTCAAAACAATTTCTACAAGTTCATGCCATGCGCAAGGAAAATTCATAACGTGCATACAGAAACAAAAGACTTTGTTTGACAGCAACAAACAAAATGTGCTGCTTAGTGTAACACTAGAACAGATTTTTTTGTCACATTAATTAATGATAAACAATCATAGCTGTCTGCAAAGTATGCCAAAAACTAGTTTGAGAAAGCGTGCCTTTTATGTTGTTCCGGCTGCCATCCTTGGTCAGTATAGTTCCTGATCTTTTCAACTTCTAGAGATGATGGCTTCAAGTAACTAGAATCATTATGCATCATAATGGGACCAACATAAGAATATGCCTCACTCGTTGGGCATTGTTTATTATCAACTGAAAGAGAACTAGCCTCGGACTCTTCATCACGGACTATATAGCTAGGATGCCTGATGAGAATGCTTCCATGTCCTATCTCAACAGAGACCATTGGTGTTTCACTTTCAAAAAGAAGATCTTCTTGAGAAGATGCAGAGAAATAAGACTGTTGTTCATGAAGAATGGTACATAAATCTTTTGTTAGCTTCTCAACAGAAGAAGCCTTTGGCCGGCCAACGCATGTCCTCTTTTTTGAAGGCACCATGGCATCCCAAACCACTGACTGAACAGGACCTAAATCAACCAAAATATCTACATTATAGTTACCCGTATTCATAAAAGAAAAAAGCGGAGATCATATGCTTTGCATGATAACACAAGTACAAATTCTTGTTTGAAGTCAATTAATAATGAACTAGACAGATGAAGCATATATGTGAGAGCTCGCATTCTATTATTACGAGAAAAAGCGTTACATATTGATATACACCAAACAAAAAGAAAAAAAGATAAGCCCTGTTTAAATATAGGACTTGTCATTACAAATGTTATAATTAGAGCTTCTGGTTTGCCAGCAAAGTTCAATTGTTTTTCTTCCAGGAAAAATCAACAATTACTAAACCATTTCCAAAATCTAATTCTTTATTCATTTTTCCACACTCCATTGTACACTACTTGATTGTACTAATATAAATCCTTACAGGCAATAAAACCAATACTTATTCAAAACGTTGAATGCTCAATTCTGCTGTAATCAGTTATGGAGATCTTAATCCAACCTGTCAGATCACAAGCATCCATGGCACCATATTGTGCACAGCTCTCTGAGTTAGAAATAGCTGATCCGGAACTTGATCGGTTGCTTGCATCTTCATCTGCAAAGATTTGACATCCCTGGTTGTAATCAGGTGCAAACTCTCCAGATAGTTCATTATCATGGTCATTATTTGGCTTGAGCAATGTCATTTCTCTCTTCTTATTTGATATGCTCTTTATCCTGGAAACCCTTTGATCCCCACAAGCATCAGTTTCTGTTCGAGCATGTAAAGGGGTATAATTTGCAAGAGTTCCCTTGGTCCTCCACCGAGACCCACATGCATTGCATAGTACCGGCTTCTCGGGTGGTCCATTGCGCCAGAGTGGTGTGCCTGTTGCAATGCTCAATTGTCAGAAACCTACAAAAATTTAGAGCCCTTGTAATCAAAATTAGAGATGTAACTCAGATTGGATACACTACTAACAACCACATATCATATTTTCCTGACGATCCAATTCATGATTCATATTACAAAAAATACAAGTCAGGTTAGATATTGAGAAATAGCTTAAACCTCTTGGATTAAAATATTTTACATTGGTTAGTATCTTTCATATACTAGAAAGCTGAATTCAACAAAAGCTTCAAGGTGCAGATATCATCATCTGTCGATTTTTAGTTAAGCAAACAGAAACGAGAGTGCTAAGGCATCACTATTTTGTTTGTCATTCCAACTATGTTGTCACCACAAACAACATCAATCAAATGAAAAAATGTTGACTATTTTCCTTTTAATAGCCGACTGGTTTTAAATTTCTGAGAGTAATACATGTCAATACCCTTTTGCAGGAAAATCAACATTGATTTCAAAAACCTCAAGAACTATGGTGAAGTCCATGATTGCAGTTTAGCTGAAAAATACACTTGTAGGCTGATAGTGAGAACAACTATTGCAATTTAACTGAAAATGCTGACAGTAACTGCGAAGTCTCATACATATAACAAAGTTGAATGGCGCATTGCCTTCTTTTAAGGACTGAAAACATAGTACTTAGTTAGTGCAAGACACAGTGCTAGAAAACTGAGCACAAAACCAGTAGTAAAAACTTCAAAATTTTGAAAAGTGCATTGGAATTATAAGCAAAGCAATGAAAATCTTCAAGTCATACCAATAAGTGTTGCAAACAAAATTAATAGTTTCAATTAAAAAATAATTCAAAAGAAAATAATGAAGAGGTACAAGTAACGATTATTCATCAGACAGAGAGCAAGGGAGTAGCAAATCATGTCTGAAGGATGAGATGAATGCAATGTTTCCAATATCCTCTGGCACGGTGAAAAACTGCTTTGAAGAGCAAATGAAAACAATTTTGTAAAAGTCTTTCCAAATACATGAATGAATTAACTTCTGGCATTTTACAAACGCACGATTCCCTTATCTTATTGCCATCCAAACAGCAAGACACGAACTGTGGGTTGACTCTTTGATAAAGACCTTAAATGCAGTGAGTGTTGTTCCAATTAAGGAGACCCACATTCAATGCACTCCAGGCTTAATTTCGCAACATTTACATGGTCTTGGATTTGGAATATAGATAGGGGAACAAATAGCAACAAAAGAATACAAAAACACATAGAAACAGGAAACAAACATGATTTTTCACAACTTTCAATTACAAATACTATGGAGAACAGCACAGTTGTATTCTTTCTAATTCATATACATCCAGACTATCACACAGCACGCATAATTTTTTAATAGTTTGTATTAAACATAATCCCTTTCCTCAACACATTTCAATTCACAAATACATAAACTCTTTGCAAAGAAAAAAAACAGTAAGTAGCTTAAAAGAAAATATTATATATTGAAAAAACAAGAACTCACTTGTAACTCCACAGTGATAGCAAGGACCTTGTTTACCCATGTATCAATCTTTCCCGCAGATTTATTAAAGGATATGACGAAATAATTGCAGGAAAATGAGAGAAAAAAAATCTTTAACAACAAAATCAATAAAAAAAAATGTTTTTTTTTCTGAAAAAATACAATAGTTATGTATAAATGCTTTCTTTTATAGGCAAACCCAGAAATGATAGTTCCCAGAAAGAAAATTTAAAGCAGGAACCAATAAACCCAGAAAGGTTGTCTTTTTACAGTCCTTTAAAGAAATTTCACATAAGCAATCTAGCAACAACCGAAAGGATTGATGTAAGTGGGAATTGTACAATAAGAGAAAACTAGAGAAGGAATCTCAGAAATGGTTGTGAAAAGGGGAAAGAAAAGAAGGTTGAATGTTGAGAGAGAAAGAGAGAAGTGAAGGTCTCTGTATATGACCTCTTGTATTGTATAAGAAGTAAATGTTTCAACTTTTTATGCTTTTTTTTCTCCTTTTATTTTTCTCTTTTGTTGATTTTATTTGAAACACTTCAATTTTGCTTTTTGTAATATTAAAAATAATGAGCTCATCTTATTATAAAGGGAACAGAAGGGGTAGGGGAATATCATTGCACAGATCCTGTTGACTATCGACTTTTCTTCTTTGCTAATCATCCATTTTTTAAATTCTCACAAATAATAATAAAATTTAAAAGTATTCTATCTTTGCCATCAGTTCTTGAATTTTTTGTGCATCGAGTAGAAGAGATTTTACAAAAAAAAAAAAAAAAAAAAAACCCACTGAAAAGGGAGAAAGAAACAAGGAGATGTTTTTGGCCTTTCCGAAATTTTGTTCCTGCTGCTACGAAATGCAATGGTTTTTTGTTTAAGATGCGAATACCAATTCTTAATTTTATATTGTCTCGTGTGTGATGACATGATGTTGATAAGGTTTTAAAATTGTGTTTTTGTTTTTTAAAAACAGAACAATAAATCTGTGACTATGTCATGTGTGGTCAGAAACCTAATTATCATCGATGGATTAGCCATGGGGGGTTACTGCTGAATTCCAAATCACATAGTCAAATACAAGCATTAACTTAAGTAATTTTAGTTTAACATTGGGATTAGTATTTTGTTTATGCTTAAGAAAAAGGAAATGAAGGAAAATAACTACATCAATTTCTTTTATAGGTTTTGATTGATTTTTTTAATTCTGTCTTCAAACTTAATATATCAATGTAAACATATCAGAAAGACAGCACAAAAGTCCTAATAATTTTACAATAAATGTTTATATATAAAAAATTTTACAATAAATGAAAATAAAAAATGTTTAATTAAAATTTCCAAAATGTATATATTTTTTTATATAATCAATCAATTAAATGTATATAATTATCTATGTAATATCATAATAATTTTATAGTATATATGTGTGTATATATATATATATATATATATATATATATATATATATATATATATATATATATATAGTACTGATTTATGGTAAACAATAAATAATAGTAGATAATAATTTTATGTTTACCAAATATGGGTTTAGATTTTAAGTGATTTTTTTAATTTAACAGTTTTTCGATTTTATCATTTTTTTTTCTAAAATTTAATTATTAATTTAAACTGCCTATTTATAATAATAAAAATTACCTAAAAAAAAGTAAAAATGATCTATAATTTAGAAATTATTTAAACTTTCTTTTATAATTATAATTATAGTAATTTTATTATTTGTTATCATGAAAAAAAAAATCAACACAGTTTTTTCGTTAGTTATTATATAAAAGAGATATAATCATTTTAGTATCATATTTTTATTTAAAAATGTTATTATCTAGTGACATATATTTAAAAAAATCCACCAAATATAATTATCGAACTTTCCCATTTAAAATAAAATAAATATACATTTTTTATTTTTTAAATCCTTGTTTTCATACATATTTTTAAATTACATTAATGCAGACATACAAGGGCGAGAAGGAATATGTTTTGGCTAGTTTAAATAAATAATATGTAATATCACTTTGTTATATTTGATATATAATTTACAATTTGAGTAAAATAATATTATAAAAATAATAAAATTAAAAATTTAAATAGAAGACAAAAGAAAAAACAATTAACTCCAATATAAAGTAGTAATGTCTTCCATTAATTTCAATAAATGAGTAAATTATTTTTTATGTTTTTTTTTCTTTCTAACAAAAGTGTTAAAAATATCAAAACCAAGAAGATCACCGTATAACACTGATTATCATAGATAAATGTACTTATTTTAATATGTAATAAAAAATTATTCTGACAATTTACACCTATTACTATTTTTTCATTTTACTTTTTTTTTCACATCAAAATTATAAAATTACTATTTTCCTTTTTCTACCAATCACAACTAAAATGGATTAGGATAGATCAAAACTCAACATTAAAACAAATACATTTTACACTTCAAACGATTTTCTCTTTTTATTAAAAAATCCTGCTATTTTTTTTTAAATCTCGAATTAATTACAAAATTTCTCAATAAGGTGAAATATCCTTGATTATAATGCAAATATAAAATTACAAAATTTAACCAATTTATATAAATATAAATTTAACTAATTTACATGTTTTCTTTGTTAAAAAATAGAATAAAATCCAAATTAAAATTCATTAGTCTCAGGCACGCTTCAATGTATTAGAATTCCTCGCCACACTGCATGAATTCGTATTCACAAAATCAAATTAAAACACGTTAATGCCAAACACGAATTTTCTTTTTCATATTCGAATCGAATTAATTCTCATAATTTCTAATTAGATATACAAATTGGAATGCACAACTTTTCCTCTTTCACATTTTCACTAAACTCGTATTTGCAATCTAATTTCAAATAAAATTTGAAAGTCATTATCGTTTCTTACAACTTTAATTCAATTATCCCTTCATTAGCGCACAACTTTAAATTTGAAAAAGTTATATTGAAAGTCATTTTGTTTTAACATGATTTCAATTCACTTTTTGCACTACTTTTATACTTACCCGAAAACCGTCTCTACAAAACATAATTTTTTGTTGGTAAAATCATTTATATTATGCATAATTTACTAAAAATTATATAAATTAACAAACTCTATATATATATATATATATATATATATATATATATATATATATTATTTTATTTTATTGGTTCGTTATTTATTTATGCGTATTCTAAACTTAATAAAAGAAATGATATGTATTTTTTTAAAGTGTTATAAAAAGCTGTATTAATATATTGTATTATTATATTGTATGAGATATGTTTTAATAAAACAGAATATAAGTGTAAGAACATGAGTGGGTTGATAACCAAGGTGGGTCCCACTGAAACTCTTAACTATGTGTCACAGCCAAACGTGTTCTTCCGTGTGTTTCCAAATCTCAAAAAAAAAGGTGTTTTAAGGTATAATAGTTAAAGTCAAATTATTTTAACGATTAAATAAAATAATAGATTATAATTTGAACATTTTTTTAAATAATAGTTTTAAAACAGTTAATTACGTTCTAAAAGAATAACTATTTTTATACGAGAAGCAACATTGTATGGAGTTGAATGGGAAAAGTTTATTAAAATTAGCAAGTCACGGTTTTCAAACTTATAAAAACAGTTTCTTTTCCAGATAATTGTTTTACAAATGCCAACTACATTTCCAATATTAAAATTACAAACAATTAATATTATTTTTATAAAATTGTAAAGGAATGTATACTTTCACCAATCAAATATAAAATTAATGTAAACATTGACTTTAACTAGTTAAAATATAATTAATATATATATTTATTTAATGTACATATTTAGTATATCTGTTTATTTTTAATAAACATTAATATCTAACCTACAAGAGAAATTATCACATCACAACTACCACACATTTTTTTTTATCTTATTTTTTACAAAGTACACACTCTTTATTTATTCAACTATGAGTTTTTCTCCAAACCTAATGAATCACTTTAACAAACATTCAATTTCAATTCTAAGATTTTTCTTTTAATATTTATAAACTTATTTTTTTACACTAAACTTAAAAAAAAATTCAAATCCTAATTTTGTCCTATCCAAAATACTATGCAATATTTTCATTTTAAATATGCAATACTTAAAAGATGTTTTTACTTTTATTTTAATAATTGCAATATTTTATACTCATTATTATCATAACATGCTCGTTCTCTTTCAGAATAATTTTCACTCGATGTAAGTTTTTATGTTTTCACCCTAAATATTATTATGGTCTATGATATTTTTTTATTAATAAAATGAAATATATAAATTTATAACAAGTTACCCACCTCACTCAACTACTGAAGTTTCAATTTTTTTTTTCTTACCAAATAAGTAAATTGAATGAACACAATTAATATTAAAAAATGTATTACATCCATAATATTTTACTTGTGTGAATTATCATTGAATTGAAAGCATTTGAATTGAAATAAAAGTTATAATTTATTTAGAAAATCAGTTTTCGCACTCTAATATCAGAGTTATGAAAGAAAAGTGTAAAAAAAATCTGATTTAGTATTAGAAAAGAAGTGTTTTGTTTTAATTTTTTAATTAATTGATTTTTGTACGAGTAATAGAGAATCGTGGTGGGACCGGGAAGCTATGACATTAACATATGAGAAGAATGGTATTAATGTGGCGAAACGCAGAAAGTTGAGAAGTGTGTTGTCGTTTTATTATTATTAAGTAAAGTAATAAAATATAAATGGGTAAAGAAACCTGATCGCATTTATTTTATTTTATTTTTTATTTTTGTAATTGAAATGGCCAAAAAGATAACTCCAACATTTTCACTAATATTCCATTCCAGCTCCAACCTAACTTCAATATCTTCTCACTTTACATGGCTGTTTTTATTTTAGTGAATTAAAAATTATAGTTATATTTATTTATTTAAAGAAAAATATATAAAAATTTGGTTTGTGTGGTGAGAAAGCTAAGTGGGGTGGTGACTCTGCAGCGCACGCCGCGATGAAGTATAAAAGTTTTAGGTTAGAAGTCAAAGAGAAAGAAAGAAGGAAAATGAGTAACACTGAAACCCTAAAATCATAATAATGATAATGATTGAGAGAAATAATGGAGGAAAAAAATACCCATAAATTTACATACATACATACATACCCAAATACAACTGGAATTTACTAAGATTGGTAAAAACAATTTAAGTGTAAACTGTCATGGTTTATTTTAGATATATTTTTCAAATCATAAACATTTTTATTTTATTTAATAATTAAATTATTTACTTTGAGACTTTGTTGGATATTTTAAGCAGAGGAGAAATTAATTTACGTTTTGTTATTAATATTATTGTACTATTTTATGTTTTTTTGAATTTTTTTTCTCTAGGAAGTTTGATCATTCCTTCTGTATGTTAACTCATTAGCTACAAAAAATAATAATAATAATAATAAAAAAAAAACGTAACTTGCAAGTTTTGTACCTTCTTGTTATCTATTTTTGACCAGCCATATACACAAAGAACTAATCTACATTAACATCTACGACTCTCCTTTTACACGAAGGGTGAATTAATACAAACTTAAACAACACCTAATTAATGATTAAACTTAATAAATCTCAATATAAATATACAATTAACAACAATTATTTATTTTAGTTATTTAGTTTTAGAATTAAATTGGTGATACGGTTTTCCACTCACACGCTTCTTATCCAGACGGTATATTTTGGGGTTACTTTATTTAGGAATCAGCTTCGTATCTTTAGTTCAACTATTTACTCACGAAACGATTTCGTGCACCAACTGTTTGTTTAAAGTCCTAATACATGTTTATGCTTGTATTCGCTTTTCCTTTTTCACGCTTTCTGATCTTAAGTTTGTTCGGAATCTTTCACCCTCCAACTCATCATCCCATGTAAGAAAAACACATTGGCTAAAGTGAAATAACCCAATAATGTGGTTGGAATAGTTCCCATTTAGAAACGACAAGTTAAATGTAACCACCCTATAAATTAAGTGGAAGTTTTAGGCCCATTTGAGTGAGATTGAGTCAGATTGATAGAGGCCCTTCACGCAAAAAGAGTATTAATAATAGTAACATATATTATAAGGTATTAATATAGGGAATGGAATGAAGTGTGCAAAGATGCAAAAGGAGAAGGTGGCTTCTGATCAGGATTTGCAACTACCCATGTAAATGTTCTCAGATTAGAGAATTCATATCACATATTTTCCTTTTAAAAACCTATAACATCATGGAATATAAATAAAAAAAAATGTTATGTATTGGTGTAGCAGTTTGATCTATGGTTCATTGGGTTCACGTAGTGTTAAGCATTGTGTGCGTATTACTCTTTTGTAATGCTTGTTTCCACAGCCTATCATCATTGCATATATTTTTGGGAGGGAGCATGTTGGTGACTTTGCGCGATGATTCGAATGATCAAAGGTTGTCACATTATTGAAATATTATAATTTTATGTTACACTTGTCACTAGGCCTACCTTCGAAAAAAAATACATGGGGAGACTATTCACTTTTTATTATCACCACTGATTTTTAGAAAGAGCAGGCGAGTTGTCATTGAATTGACCATTCTGTTGTAAATAAGTTAGGACGACTTTATTAATTTTTACATTGAAATCGAATTAAATTTATTTTAAGAAGTCGTCATTGTTGTTATTATTATTTTTGCTTTTTATTCAATTGAAACTGGAAATTCAATCGAAGTATTTTTTGTAAATAAATATAGTTGAAGATTTTTTGTTTGATAATAGAATAAAAGTTGGGTATTCCTACTTTATTTGCGAATCAAGAAAAAAAAAAGTTTTTTACTCAAGCATAAAATGATTTGAAAGCTAAACACTGCATACCACATATTCTTTCTCTAAGCATTTTAAACTAACTAGATAAAAAATATTCTTAGTTTAAAAGGAAAAACTTATAATCTAAATCCATCAAATGCTTTTACTGTTTTTTTTTTAAAATTTTAATATCAAAACAAAATGAAGGCTAAAAGATTTGTCTTGTCTTGTTTAAGTTATAGTTAAAAAATATTTATTGACTTCATGTATATTTGTTTCTATTGTACAGATCTAATTGGTTATTTTTAATGAAAATTTTTCATAATATATATATATATATATACTTAAATTTAAAATCTTAAGAGGGTAAGCATAATTAAAGTGAAATCATTGTAATATTATTGATAGAAATAAAAATTGGCAATGTTCCAAAAAAAAAAAATACATCAATGGGCAATACGAGAAAATCGAGAAGCCCATACCGTGAGCTTGGTTTTTGTCGAGCATAAAGTAAAATGACATGATAACATATCATTCAGGAGTTATAATATTTTTTTTTATTTGACTGTTTTGGATGATATGCTTTTAGGGTTAATAAAAGTCTTTGCTTTCATTAAACATAAAATTTAAACTTTAGCCACCGCCCCATCCCTGTAGAAGGTTCTGGAACTTTGAAAAGTAGATATCTAAATAGTATAGTATATAAAGGCTTCAAGAGATAAGGTGTTCTATAATTATTTAAATATTTAATTTGTATAAAATAAAATTCATTCACGTAAGTAGTACTGAAACTTTACAGCATATGACTGAATTCCAACAAAGCTCTGTCAGACACATTTTCTGGGGCATGCATAATCATTCTGGTTTCATAATTTGTTTGTGTTCTTCTCCACCATGCATTATTTTTTTTTCTTTTAAAATATTTTATGAAATACTTCTAAGAATGTCATCCACCACAGACAGATTTGCAGTAAGGAGTAAGCCCTTAATTCACAAAATAATTTGTAGCCTAAAAAAACACCAAAACCATTTTAAATATTATCATTCCGCGGATCAAACTCTTTTGAAAGAAGATTCAGCATTCTTGTACCATGATCACGTGATGGAATCTTAATGAAAGTTTAAGAAACGATAGAATATAACATTTTTGCTACCTTATAATTTAATTTCCAATTAAATAAAATCGTCAAGAGCTCCAAACAAGTCATAATATATTTGCGTGAAAAAAACAAAGGAAAATGGATAAAATTGAGGTAACTAACAAATCCTGTCTTAATTTAATTTTCTAGGATCATAAAACAAAAAGCATGATCTTGGCTGTAAATAAGATTAAGGTACTTCTCATTGCAAGACAGCATTATAAATCCCGTGTTATACTCACTTTCATAAATCACAATTTTTAAGTGATTTCTTTTGGACAAAAGAACTTCTCCTGCCTGTTGCGACAAGGCATTTCGCCAAAGAGAGGTAACTCTTTTAAAGAAATTAAAATACGGTGTTAGATTCTTAATACAACCAATTCGGAAAATTTTCGTAATTAATTCTTATCTTAATAACTATATTATACTCTCTCTCTCTTTTTATCTCTCTGAAATCTAAAATCCTACTATGGTTCCTGATATATATATATATATATATTTCAAAACAATTAAACATTAAATTTACAGATTTATTTTTTGTCACGACGTATCACATACTTACATAGTACAATTGACCCTCATAAATATCATGTTTGATTAATTACTTAAACTTCCACTATACGCACAGAATTAAAAAGAGAAATAGTAAGAATTACAATAACTGATGAATATATTAATCCAATTCCATTCTTAACCTTAAACAAATAAGTAATTTAATAATGATTTATCAAGGATTAATGCATATTCTTAAAAGTTACAAATGGTTATATAAATATTCAAAATACATTTTAAATTGACTAGTTATTATTCCTATTTTGGGTGGGAAACTGGTTGTCCAAGACCACCTTACTTGAATATATATAATTTTTTTTTTAATTTTTAAAGGTACTCAAGTTATTTATATTAACACAAAAAGAAAAAGAAAAAATAATTGAACTGGTTGTCCAAGACCACCTTACTTTTTTCATTTTAGTACATGCTTTGTTAAAAAGTTCAGAAGCAAACAAGTAGGAAAAAGTTCGTGAAGATTAAATCACTTTATAGTCAAGTATCCTATGTATTGAAGACCAAGGGAACAGAGGTGTAAACCGAGCAGATTGGTAAGAAATTAATCTCTCCTCTTCTTCTTTTTCTCGTTCCTCTCAGCTGAATTTTTCATCTGAAAAATAATAGTAAAAGTCCCGTCAATACAAATTTGCAAGGTAGAGGAGAATCCATAAAAAAAAAAGATGCTTTAACAATCAAACTCACCATAATGACAAGAATCCTTACAAAAACTGCAACCAAATCGGTAAACAAGGTCAAGGCATGCTTTACATAGTCCAGATCGCCCAAGTGTGCTCTCTCAACTATTTCTTGGGTGTCAACTATAATGTAACCCACAAACAACAAAAGCCCAAAGTACAGCTGCAACAACATGAAATAAACTGTGTAAATTGAGACTTAAAACGATAAAAAAAACAAATACTTAATACCTATAAGAAGGGATGTTAATACTCCCAAAATTTTATTGGTTATTGGTTAATATTAATTAGCAATAAGAAATTTTGAGACCTCTTAGTTCTAAATCAAATGGCAGGATCCTTGAATGCAAACTATAACCTACTAAAATTTGTAATTTCCACTAAATTACCAATATTAGAGAGAATGTCAGAAAGAGAGTCTTAAAAAGAGTATCGCCAGCATTTCTCTCAGTATATGTATAATCAAGAATCAGAATGCCCCAAGCTATTTTCACAGAAATGGGATTAATGACAATCACTTACCTCAAACTTGAAGAGAGCTGTTGAGCCTCCAAAAATGGAAGAAGCAAAGTGCAACCAGAGAAGGATGGACAATCCAGAAGAAAGCAAGCCACCAAGGTACAGGTACTCCCTACGTCTTGCAACCAAAGCTGCTCCCGAGAAGCATGCAAAGGCCAAGGATGTTGCCACAAATGCACTAAAGATAAGGCTGGAGAAACAAAAGAATAATGTCACAGAACTATAAAACATTCAACATCTCGAAGACTAACTATCATTGAAGGTACTATCCCGGAGAAAAAAATAATTAAAGAAGATAAAAAAAGAAAAAATTAAGCTTTTTCTACAACTTATAAACTCAATCTTTTATAGAAACTCTCATTTTAACTTTTCCAATAAACCGGTTTTATCTTATTCATAAGTTTATATCAATACGAGAAAAGTCAAATTCATTTTTTTTTTCTCACTTTCTTCACCCTTACAAAGTCGTTAAAAGTTTATCCCAACAAAAAGTCAATGATTTAATTCCAATCAAAGGTAACAGGAGCGTTGAATGTATCACATGAATCCTCACACAATCCATTGACCACCACATAGCACATACCTTGGTTCTATTTGAATAGCCAAATCAATCAAGGGTCCAATGGAGGCACCTTGAAACAGTGACGCGGCCATCAACAAAGTCACCCTCTTCTTCTGCACATCACAAGAAAAGAAAAAACGCGGGTGAATAGCGATCACAAAAAAAGAAGAAAAAAAAACAACAGCGGCTTAAAATGACAGATACCTCTTCCGAAGGAGATGTAGAGAGTAACCAAACGCTGCTTCCAACACAAGCCACCGTAGTAAGAAAACCCCCAACGTTCAGGAGAACATGAAGGTAGGCCCCAACGGCAGCAGCAACCACGGCGAAACAAAGAGTAAAATAAACCTACAACAATCAATCACAAAACCAAATTAAGAAACCAATCAAGAAAAATTTACGATGAAATCCAAAACATCCACCATCCGAAGATCCTACAATCCTAATTTTTGCAAACCCTAGTTAAGATCAGAGAAATTGATAAAAGCAAAAGAAGAGACATTGGTATAACAAAGACTATGAGAGAAAACTTATGAAATCCATGGCTTCCACATTTCTTCGCTAATTGAAGGAAAAAATTAAAAAAAAAATCATAAAAAGGTAGAAATTAGAAGGGAACCTTCTTGAGGTGATTTTGAACGATGGGAGAGATGAGACGGAAGTTCTTGAGCGTATCGTAATTCCATCGGTTTCTTGAATCGAAGAAGGAAGTGAAGGCGTCCATTGTTTTGGATCGATCGCAAACACAAATTGGATGATGAATGAGAAAAATATATTTGAAGGTCAACACTCCCAATCTATTTATATTTATTTTAATATTTGAAAGGACAGAATGCAATTTCTCAGAAAGTTCCACATAAGATTAAGATTATTTCCTCTTCATTTAAGTCTCCTACTCTATCCTCTGCATGTGGTTGTATTATATAAATTTCGTATTTTCTGATGTCATTTCCTATTATATATATTTTGTATATATATATAATAGGGAGAGAAAAAAAAGAGAGTTTGAGAGTGTTTTGCTTGAGCTTTCTAACAGGAACATTTTCCATTCATAATGGATGGACAAAGCAGCAGCCAGATACATTATAAATAACTATATTTTTATTACATTTGAATATATATAATTTTATTATTTTATAACTAATTAATTATAAAACAAAGTAATACAATATATTATATATATAATTTTGAAAAAAAAAATTAAAAACAGTATTAAAAATGTTATCTAATCATTATTTTTAAATTAAAACTATTTAGTTATTTTTAAATAAATAAAATGTGTTTAATTATTTTTAGTAAACGTGTTAATAATTTTTATTTATTAAAAGCTAAATTTATTCAATTAAAATATAAAACTAAAAAATAATTCTATTTATATAATAATATAGATTTGACCGAATAAATATGAATACTAGGATTAATAGTTTTTCCAACTTGATAATGTTATCCCTTTTATTAATCTCCAATTTTAAAACGAAGTCAATATAGTTTTGAAAAACAAAAAATACCGTATCATATAAAGTTGGGCGGGATAAATAACAATACATAAATATTTAACGCACATTATTATTATTATTTTGGGGAGTGACTACTTTAACACATTTAAAATAGTTAAAAAAATTAAAATTTTAAAATAACAGGGTTTAAAGAAACATAAATTTTCAAATTTAATTGGTTACTGTACATTTATACTTCAAGTTTACTCTATTTATCTCAAATGTAAATTTGTATATTTTTTTAGCTAATTAATGTATTTAATTTAAATTGAATTGGATAACTTTTTTAATTTAAAATCAGAGTAACTTTTGATTTATCGAAATCATGAAAAGTTAAGTTATGTTAGATTCAGATAAAGTATGATCAGTACGTGTAAGGTTAAACCATTTTTATATTTAAGTTAGGTTAGGTCTAACTACATATTGCTATAATCTTAAATTAAATTAGAGTATTCTAAATCTTAAGGGATTCTAAGTAAAGTTTTGTTTAAATTGAGTTAAATAAACATGTTCAAATTTAAATTAAGTAAATCAAAGTCAAGTTTAGTTAAGACAATTTTATATCAAGTTTAATGAAGTTAGATAAGACACATTGTCAGAACTCTTAAAATTCCATGATAGTGGAAGACACGTGTAGGTGCAAGGTGTCAGAAGCATTAAAAAACCCTGTGTAAGTGGAAGTCAGGTGTTAGTGAAAATTAGAAAGTGAAAGACAGGTGTGAGCAGCGGAGTGGCCGATCGGTTTTGACGATAGGAGTAAAACTTAAGTTTTCAAATTTCACGCCACTTTTCTGCATGCACCCTTCATCTTTAACCTTCTGAGTTTTCATTTTCTCCTCCTTCTCTCTACAAACCTCATACTTCTCTCTAAGAAATTTTATTCTTTTCTTCTTTCGATCATCATTCAAACCATGCCTGAGTATTCCTGGTGCCAAGAGTTACGTTTTGCACCGATCAAGTTTTGGGTTTAAGCTGGTAAGTTCATTCCTTCCTCAGTCGTGTGGTTTACTAGCACATGCAAACCAAGTTCTGGTTGCATGGATTGATCACTTTTCTATATGTGATTCTGATAATGTTTTGGTCCTTTATTTTGGTCTAGTTTTGTAATCAGTGAATTTTAAGGGTAGAAGAAATTGTAGTGGTGAACCAGTATTCTGCACCTGTGAGCGTCAGGTCACGTTTAGAGGTAAGGGAAGCTTATATAATTTGATTATGATTATTGTTTTGACTGATTGCATGTTTGTTTGATTATTGGATGAAAATGAAGTATGGTTGTTACTGCATTTTTGGTTGTATGAGTGTATGAATATAAATGATGGAGAACTCGATTGATATAATATTTGATCTTAAGTCTGTAACTTCCTTTGTAATTATATGTTTATCACCGAAAGTCATTATTGACCGTTCGATTTTTCCTTTGAGCATTCGGTCTGTACTGGATCCTTCCTTTGGGAAGAGTTTCAGTTGATGACCGATCGATTTTATCCTAGTATACTTGTAAATAAGTGCCTATCTAAGTGTAGTTGTCTCTTTGTATTTGGTATTCAATATTACTTACACATATACTAGTATATTTATCTCCCTTAAAAATCCATTATTTGTATCGGTATTTAATTCTTCCTTCTATAAGCTAAGTAGTGTTCGATCTTAAACCCGACACTCGATCTAAGTGGTGCTCGGTCTTAAACCAAGTGCTCGGTCTCGTCTCAGTAATCTATCATTACCATTTTTAAAATAAGAGCGTTCGACCAAACTCAATAGTGTTCGGTTTCTACAGTGCTCGATCTCAGACTAGTACTCGGTCTCTTCAGTGTTCTGTCTTAATACTAAAAACTAAGTATTATTAGTATTCAACATCTTTCTATCTCTCGGTTTCTTCATAGTATTCGGTTTGTTATTAGTATTCGGTGTCAAACAGTATTCAGTCTCATTAAATGGTGTTCAACCTAGAGTCTTAGTATTCGGTCTAGGCTTTGTAGTGTTCGGTTTGAACTCTTAAGGGTCAGTTCATTGAAGCGGATCAATTGGTAAATAGCGCTCGGTCATGTTATTTTCTAAGGAGTGTTATTCCATTCGGACATGTTCTATGATGAGAAAGTGTGGTCTTATTTCAGTTGAATATATTGATGATGAAGTATGATGGAATTTTGAAATGTGATATGAATGAAATAGTTTGGATATGAAAGAGTATTCCAGGGAGGAATATCTCAGAAATTGGTTATTGAATGGTAAAGTATGAATGTGGGCAAAGCTTAGCTGGCGTTTATCCTGATATTCCGTGATTATTAATTCTCACGTAGAGAGGAGTAACTCATGTGTGGGAATGACAGGAGGTCCTAGTTCATAAGGTTAACTTGGACGGAACTGATTAACCTCGGGTGGCAGCTATTGAGAGTATCCCAATTACTACATCACCCGGGTGCACAAACGTTATAGCTACACAGAATTCATACAGTCCGGACAGTCAGAGTCAAATGGTTGTTTATTTGCATGCAATAATGTATGATATATTAATTTGTATCAGACTTATGTGATATATATGTTTGTTTCATTAATTAAATTACATAAGCTTACCCTATATTTTTCTGTCTTATCTGTATTGTCGTTCGATTGTCCTCCCTGTTGTAATGATCATCCTGTGGATGTGAGCAGAAGGAGAAGAGTTGCTGGAAGAAGCTCTGGAAGAAGTGGAAGTGAAGACCGAACCTTAGGACCGTTCGGTTATTATTCTGCTTCTAGTTTTGTAGAACTGTTCGATGTATGTAGTTTTGGAAACCGTTCGGTCTAGTCAGTATTTATGTAAAGTTTAAATTCTGCAGTATTTTGGTAAGATTGTTCAAGCATAATTGTACTTCTTAATCTCAGAACTGAACTGTAATATTGTTAATATGTGATTATTCTATTATATGATTTTATACTGTATTTTTGAGATGTTACATATGTGTAAACAAAATTAAATTAGATTAAGTTTAGTGAAAACTAAATAAGATAAAATACATGTAAATATTGGTTAGAATAGATCGAACCCTTAGATCAAGTTTAACTTATATTAGATTAGCTAAATAAAGTTTAATTCAAATAAAACTTGATCGGATTAAATCAAATATTAGTGAAATGAATTTAAGAAAACTTACATTAATTTGAATATGATGAAATTAAACTTAAATGCGAGTGATTCAAATTAAAATTTAAATATAATTTAAAAATATTCAATCTAGATTTAATATATTTAAAATTAGATTAAAAAGTAATAGTTCATTTTAATCCAATTTAAAGCATCACCCATATCAAATAATAAATATTAAATTAAAGTTGTTCGAGAAAATAAATTGAAAAATTGTCATAGTATAATAAAAGATTTACTAAAATACGTATATTATTATAAACTGAAAATAATTAAACAAAAATAACACAGATATATGGATTTTGTAATAGTTTTGTTACCTATTATATTCAAAATGAAATATTAAAAAAATAGTTTAGAAAATAAATATGACGTTTAATTATTCAAATAATTAAAACTCTTTCCAATAAAAAATTATTGGTTGACTCTTAACTATTATTATTTTAGAGATGTCAAAATAAATTTTAATTTGTGACTCAACTCATTTCACCGGTGAATTTGAATAAGATTAAAAGTGAGTTGACCTATCATCCACCAACAACACTTTATTAATTTTTTTTATCATTTTTTATAAGTTTGTTATTGTTATTATTATCATTTACTACTTTTAAATATACGGATTTATAATTTGATTTTTTTTAATATTAAAATGTTGTTGAATAATGTTTGAAAATTTAATTTATTTGTTTATCAAGTTATATATATTGATTATATTTAATATTTAATTAGTACCTTTATAATAATATTTGAAAAATTAACTAAACATTTTCATTCCACTTTTATAAAAAAATTAAATCAAATCAAATCATTTTCATTAGAGTACAGTAGATATATGAAATAAATTATTAAAATAACACATTCATAAATAAGTCAACTCATTAACCCATTAACCATGCTAAATCGAATTAAATTACAAATTTCTTCCTTACTAAAAGTAAATCAACTTGAATTAGTATTTTTTAACTTAATTTGTGATGAATTGAATCAAATTATTTTGATACTTTTATATTATTTTAATGAGATTAATTAACAAACTGTTTAAATACATAATTTTTATAAATTAGTTTATAAATTTTAATACAAAGTCCATAACTATTTCTTCTAAAAAAAGTTATATTTCCCCCTTTCTCTTCACCAAGATACACACATTCATAAAATTCCATTTGATTTGAAAGGAAAATAAAATAGCTTTCCTCAAAATGTACAAAAACATATTTAGTAAAAAGAAAAATCATTTAACAAGTTTTGTAATTAAGACAGATAAATAAAAAAGGACAGAAAAATACGATGATAAGTATACTAAATCATGTGGGAACAGAAAGACACATATAAATTTCATATAAAATATATTGCGTGAATTATCTTTGGTAAACATTTGAACAAGTACATGATAGACATATTACTTTAATCAAGTAAAAAAAAACATTATTGATATTATTTTTTTGATAAAATTATTTAAAAACAAATAAATTTATCACATATGATTCTTTTGACAGAGTGGATATGATTTTTTATATTATTATTGCATACATTATTTACTATTTTGAAACCAGAACTGCTATTTGATACCAAGAAAATTTGCAAAAATGCGTCATTAGTGTCATTTTTAAGAAATAAAAAACTCAATTACGTATTTCTGACAGAAACAAAGATCATAAAATATAAAGTATTAACCAATAAAAACTTTAGTCTTTTTTGGTATTATAATTTTTCATGCAGTTTAATTTCATTTTTGTTACATGCAAGAGGAAAAACCAACTTAAAAGGACATTTTCTTTTAATTATTAAGAATCGAAACACTTAAATTAATTTAAGTTGATTTATTTATTTATTTTCAATCCGGTAAATTCAAACTCAAATTATCAGGAAATGAAGTTGTTGTTGAATTTAGTGTATATTTGTGTTAGAGGAGTATTATAATGAAAACCTGTAAATTACTAAGAAAACATTTCCATTCCTCTTGCAAGTATTTATGCATTTCTCATCCAGATAACAGTGCGAGGCGTATTGGAAAAAATTCTAATTGAAAAGAATGTTAAGCTTTAAACGTATACAGTGAACAATACGGAGAGTCTGCATGGAAATTTACTGGATAGTCTAAATCATTCTCTAGATGGAGAAGAGAATAAGAGTTTAAAAAGAAAGCCAAGTAAAACTCCAAGGACACCCACAAAAATGGCAAAGATGAAGGAAAAGCCAGGATCACTTTTTCTGTTTCTTCGTCTTTTCAGCATGTCCTACACAGTTAACACAGTAGATACATTAATGATATTTATAAATACCTCTCAAGTCTCAGTAATCAATACAACAGACAATTATTACAGATCCAACAGTCGCACTGCACCCAAAAAGAAACAAGACTTCCCTAATCACTTTTAGCTCTTACATACCTCATGTGCTCCTTTTTTTTGAAGGGGAGGCTTTAGTTTTACTGACCAAGTCAGTATTAATGCCCTCATAAAAAGTATTGGACTAACAAAAAGGAAAGGAAGCCAGAAGAACTTTATGTATTTTTTTGAAAGTGAAGAAATTATGTAACTTATCATTATATATAGTCAAGTATACAGGCTCAGATCATAATAATGTTCACTGCATTTCATAGGTCTATTATGTTTTCTATTGTACATTGTGATTTTTTTAGGAAAGAGAAGACTCTAAATTCCTATAGAAAATTATATTCAAACACCTGCTAGGGTCCAGGAAGTGAAAAGGAGAGAGATTTACAGAAAAAAGAAAATAGATAATATGATATGAAACGAATGTAAATTAATAGAGAAAATATAAGGTGGAAGAGAGGTGGAGACAATGTGCATGCGTATCAATATCACTGATGGTTCCAACTTAGGCTTCTAATTCTAATACTTGTTTATTCCTCACATTCAACTGAATCACCATGAGTGCATATTTGGAACAACAACTCCAAATAAAATCTTAACCAAAATCTTATGATAAAAGAGCGATGTTGGAAAACGCAGAACAATTACCAGTTCCTGTTGCAGCTGTCTCGTTTGTCTGACAGCGGCATCTCTTTCTTCCTTCAGATTCTGTAAAACCTGACTCTTAAAAAATAGAAATTTAATTTAAGCTTGACTGGCTAATATAATAAAGAATAGAACTGAAAAAGTAGAGAAGGTTTAATTGTCTGCAATCAACTGCCACAATTTAGGAAATGACTGACAATGAGCAATTAACGTGCAATTAGAGATAACAACTCAAATACAGAATACAACTCAAGCAACTATCCATTCGTTTTGGTGATACACAGATGGAGTCAGTATGCATGTGAATGGAATGAAATTAAAAGCAGTCGATACAACTGTCTTAACCTAAAAGAATAAACTGGTATCATAAATACAGTAGTAATTACTTTAAATTCAGCGTGTACAAATGATATAATCTATAAACAGTCCCACAAGAATTAAAGTTATAAGTATATTCTCCACAAATTAACTAAAGACCTGAGCATAACACTCCTTTCATGGGTCAATTTGTGGAGTGCACACTCTGCTAGATGTTTTATGCCACTTAAAAGCCGAGGAAACACCTCCATAAAATTATAAAGTAAAAACTAAGCAGAATAAACTAGATAGAGAAGCTTGATGCCACACATGCTTATATTTTCAATCAGAAGGGACCTATAGAAGGAAGTTCAAATGTTTCACTGATTTCAATTTTTATTTTGTCTTTACTTATCAATCTTAATATGTTTTCTAGCTTTCTCAAATACCAAGTCCTACGTTGTTTCCACCAAATGCAGCAAGTATCACGAGTAATAGGTTGTGCATGAACAAAGTGGAATTAATGCTGTCACAAAATCCAAGATACAACATATGGCATTATGGGTAAACACATAAAATTACGAAATTCAAAATAAAGAAAAAATGTGGAACTGATTTCCACGAAGGGTAATGGGGGAGGAAAAGAGACTCACAGAAGAGGAATCGAGTTTATGTGAGCTCCTTGATGCATCATCTTCAGAGCTTCCTTCGGGTGAGGCAGTAGAGATATATGCAACTCTTAATTTCAACTCCTCTATTGAATTACCACTTTCCTTATTAAACTGCAAGTGAAATTAACAGTATCAGTGATAAATTTTTGCTCTTCAATCTGTATAGTTGATCCCGTATAAAAGACAGTGTTGGCCCTCTTACAGTATCTGCTGGGAGGTCGTCAACATCAGTATTTGGACTCACTATTGTACTCTGTAAGAGAAACTTGTCTTTACATTGCATGTCTGGAGGGTATTCCCGTTGGGCTTGGAGGGTGACTGTACAAAATAAAAATTGACAATATGACAAATTCTACTACCATAGACTGGGAAGAGTTCTGGGCTCCTAAGCAAATAAATTTACCACAAGAACAGTTCATCTAGATGGAACAAAAAAAACCTGACATAGAGCATCACAAGCTCAAATAAAGCTCTTAATCACTTATTCCTAGTCCTTTGCAGGAAAGAAAAACTTCCATTATTGATCAGTTGAAATTTGCAGTTTTCACAGACCTAAACATCACCCTCCGTTTCCTCCTACACATGTAATGTATGAAACAGCAGATTTCTAAAATTTACGTCCACTAGATGTGCATTCAATAACCTGTTCACATGCATATATGCTAGAGAAGTGCTAGCAACACACTTCCTAATATCTTATTTGCCTTTGCTTAAAATTATTAGAAATTAAAAATCATGAGGGGAAAGTTTAATAAATACTTGTAATTAATGTCAGCAAATAAATAAAATTTGTCTTGATAACATTTTTCCTTTTCATTTGGCTAAAAGGTGAGAATTTTGCTTTTCATTTTATCTGATCACACCACCAATCAAAGATATCATAAAAGTCTTAAAGCAAAATAAAACGGTTTTGGTAACGTGTGCTCTCCAGGGGCTAAGGAATCAAAAGCAAAATCTATCAATTTTCTATAATCTATCGTAATTATTTAAAGAAGACAGTATCAGAAACTTGTCTTCATTTAAATATTTAGTAGTTTCCATTTTTTAAAATCGCTTCAGGTATATATCTAACCCAAATAAAGATAATACGTATCATAATCAAAGAACTAGCCTTATAAGTAACTCGGTAATATTAACATGCAGCACCTCTGATGATACAGGAGTCCCAGGGGTGTACGACACCGGTGTTAGGTCGTACGAAGTATTTCTTGGGAGAAGTGGTTTTGACCTGTCAAGGAGAAAATTAAGAAAAATACACTGGAATCACATGCATTAAAAAGAAAGCAAGAGCATATCGAGGAACATTTAAGTTAAAAAAAAACCTTGAAAGCAACATGATTCTGTGTGTTATTGAGGACCTTAAGATCGCAAAACGTTTGCTTCTCCAACTCAACTGGTTACAAGAAAATCGGGAGAGTAAATAAAGCGATAAACGTGTCTAATGATTAATATTATGAGAAGGAAGTGATGGTAAAAAGAAGAATATAGAAAAAAAGAAGTGATTTTTGTGAAAGAAAGGAAAAATTAAACAGCAATTGGTAAGAAAGAGCGAAAGGGAATTGAGAAGAGAGAGAGAGAGAAGACGTACAATGGAAGCGGAGTTCGTCGGGACTAACGGAGATGAGTTGAGAGGCGGTCATGGCGAAGAAGGGGAATGGGGGAAAGGGGGAATGGGGAATGGAGGAAGGAATGAATTAGAGTGACATCACATCGCATGAAGGAGAAGAGGAAGAAGAGATGTGTGATGGAACGAGGAGTATGGGGCACCGATGGCTATAAAGTCCTAAACTAAATTATGCAGAATTTTAGCCACCGAGATCGCTTTGAGCCTTCATACTCCTCCACACTGTCTGTCTGTGCCATCTGGTTTTGGCAGAGGCACTGAATACAGAGAGAGAGAGAGAGAGAGAAACGCTGCTACACTCTCGCATCCTTTGGGGCCACCTGCAACCTACTCTGTGCACGTGTCCTTTTTAAATATATTTTTTTATTTATCACTTTTTATTTTTTTTTTCTATATTTTGACCCAGAAAGAGGAATGATATTGAGAAAACTTATCCCGTTCCACTGTTTAAGCACTTTAGTTTATATTTTTTAGATTTAAATTAATTTAATTTAAACGGGTTTAATTTTTTTTAAGAAAATACAATAAAAATATTTTTAAAAGTTAGTTATAAAAATCTATAAGTAGTTGTATAATTAATAACATACAAAAAAATATAAGCTCAATTTAAATTGGATCTATTTTCAAAACTAGATCTGAAACCCAATCCAATAAAAACAAGATTATAGTTCCTCTGATCTTTAGCCAATTTTCAACTTTTTCAAATTTTAATTTCTTAAATTAAATGTTCAATTTTTTTAGATTAGTTATTAACACTACGTTGTTCTAAATATGTCATTAATTTTTTTATAAAGTTAATGCTCAATATTATATTTTTCCAATACTATATTTTTCCAATACCTATTAAGTTTTACCTCACTTCTAATTGCTATGTACTCCTCTCTTTTTTCTCTTTCATTTTTACTGCATAAAAAATATGTAGAGACCCTTGGTCTCCTATTACACATAACATATTCATCGAGGTATTGATATATTCATATTTTCTTTTTAATGAAAGTAATGGTTTTCTTTTTCACAGATTCGCTTTCTTAAAGTATGTATACATTATAGTGACGCAGAAGAAACACTTCAAATTTCTCGGAGCTATCAAGGTTCAGCAGTACACTTGTTTCGATTTCAGGGAAGATAGGATGTCTGTCAGGGGAAGAAAAATGATATATTCTACAACAGAACAAATTGAAATAATAGCATTAAAGCCCCGCAACACTTATCATGGATCAGTAGATTACTTCGAAGATGAACGTAGGGAAAAGTGGGGTATCTACGTATCATTTGAAAGTGGAGAATCTCGGAAGCTTGTCTCTCAGATAGTACAATCTTGCCCTCCTGACTTTACGATGGCTTACCACTTTGATTTCTTTTATGTTCGGTGAGTAACTGTCGCAGTAAATATAAGCATCATATAAAACAATATATCACAAGAAAAAGCCGGTTAAGATTTCATAATACAATCTACGAATATGAAAATTCATATACAATGGTCTTTAGACATCCATTTGTAACTTAACTTAAAACAGAGAACTGTTTGGGCAATTAGCTTGAATAAATAAATTCAGATATTCTCAATGCTAATTTCATTAACCCTTAATACACAACACAGACAGAACACAAACATTAAACATAGAAACATTGCATATGTTCGTTACCAACCAACAGAAATGTAGGTCATATATTGAAACAGATATGAATCTCACCCGCCATCCTTCAGGCTGATATGTTTTCCAATACCAATTTACCACAACCAGAATTCTTATTCCCTGAATTTGGTATATCCAGGGAGGGTGGTAGATCACACAAAAAAGGATTTGTCTTCTTTCAAGTTTTAACCCTCCCATGGAAACCGAATAAACCCCATTTTGTAAAAAAAAAATTGCGATGAAAATAGTCTCATGCTTCAATTTATTGTGGAACAAGGTTACCTTAAGATACCATTGATCAGAATCCCACAACCAATGTCCAAGCTAGGTGATTTCAAAAGGTGCACAGTAGCAAATTGAGCAGGCATAGACGATGTAATCTAAATCTTTGAAAATGACAACTCCTAACCATTTCTTTTTCCACAGCTTAGTCATCCAAAGTCTTCAAATTGACTACAGTTCCTTTTAAGTAACAAAGATAGCTTAAGTATTCATCCCAAATTCCCAGTTTTTAGTAGGAACATGGTTTATATAATTATACCCCTAATCACAACAATAGGATAAACAATGATGTGAAGCAATGGTCCAAATAGTGGAAAAGCAAATGGCAATAATAGTCTTTAAATACAAAATTCTAATAAAGAGGAAACTCACATTGGGAAGACTATCTCAACTCCAGTGCCGGCAATGATTCTTCGGATTCGAATAGTTGTGTGAATACCAGCATTTTGTTTTGAGATGACAATCCCCTTATAAATGGACAGCCTACGCTTGTTCTCAGGAACCTCCTGCAAGAAGAACGAAATTAAATCACCATAAAATTCATGTCACTTCAGCACTCTTCTCAAAATATATCTTAAGTAATAAAAAGAATACCAATTTGATTTCGACAATATCCCCAGTCCTAATGTCTGGCGTAGGTCTTTCCTTCTCCGATGCCTCAATTGCCCTCTGATTTAATATCTGCATCGACAACAACAACAACATCATGCATTTTACACTTCGTCCATCTTCTGTCTTTTCCCTACACATTCTCACACACATACGCGCATGGAAAGGGTGCAGACTGTGGAAAACTAATTGGTAATTAAAACACACAGGCTAATTTATGGCGCCTCTAATTACCCCCATAACGTCTCCAAGCTTTACTCTGGCTTTTCGGGGCAATTTCGGAGCTTCAGAATCCGAAAGCTGTTCTGTTTCGCCTTCCGAAACGTCATCAACATTATCCAAAGGAACATCTTCGGTGGCTTCACCACCGCCTTCGAGGTTGGAATCAGCTCTCACGACGAAACTAGACTTAGCAGTAAGAGGAGTGCAACGCCATGAAATTGGAGTCGAAGAAACCCTAGAAATTAACGCAACGTTACGAGGGGAAGAGGAAGGAAAAGTGAGCTTAGGCGCAAACAGTGCCTGCTGCAGTACAATTTCCGTATCAGTAAGGAGACAGAGAATATGAAAATGTTTAGGTTTCCACGTTTAATGTAGAGGCGAGAGAAAAACCTGAAGAAGAACTTGAGAAGCCATTATTAGGAAGATGGGAATAGGGGTTGCGCTTCAGTGGGTAGGAGACATGGCAACACTTCAAAATGTAAGAAGAATTGGAAAGCTGTAATGGAGAAGACCTTATCTGTTTCTATCCGTTCCACACGTGCCAACTACACTTTCCTTTTTCCTTTTATTGGGCTGGGCCTGGTCCAAAAATTAGGGGCCCCAACAAAGTCCATTACTTTCTGGGCCGGATCTTCCCCACTCATGATTGAAGAGAGTTGCTTCCTCCACCACCACCAACGCTCCCTGCATCACCCCATACCTAATTTGTTTTTTTATAAAACGGATGTTAACATTTGTTGATGTTGACATCCATTTACATATTTCATATTTTAGTTTATTATTTTTATTTAAAAAAAAAAAACTTCAACAGATGTACTAAGATTCGTTTAATAGATTTTTAAAAAATATTTTATTTATTATTTAAATAATAATATATAAATTAAATTAATAGTAATTATTTTATTAAATAAAATAAAATAAACTTATAAATAATTAAGTAATAATTTTAAAAAAATTAAATAATATTTATATATTAATTTAAAATATAAAAAATTATAAAACTAAAAACTAAAAAAAAACTAATTCAACAGATGTGGCAAATCCATTTAGTAGATTTATAACAAAAAATTTTTAATTATTATTTAAATAATAATACATAAATTAAAATTAATAATAATTATTTTATTAAATAAAATAAAATTAATTTATAAATAATTAAATAATAATTTTAAAATAATTAAATAATATTTATATATTAATTTAAAATATAAAAAATTAAAAAATTAAAAACTAAAAAAAATGTGACCACATCCATTTTAATATATTTATAAAAGATATTTTAATTATTATTTAAATAATAATATATAAATTAAATTAATAATAATTATTTTATTAAATAAAATTGATTTATAAATAATTAAGTAATAAGTTTAAAAAAGTTAAATAATATTTATATATTAATTTAAAATATAATAAATTAAAAAACTAAAAATTAAAAAAAAAAACTCAATATGTGACATGTGAGAACCTGATTTAATTAGCACACAAATCCATTCTCTGATCATCATTTATTGCACCGTGCCACGTCAAAACCCACTCACTTCCACTCTGCATGCGCCTGCCAAGTGTCAAGGCTGGAACCTTTGGAAATTTGTAGTGGAAGACAAGTGGCATCCGTGAATTGGACACTCGTCCTACGAGAGAAGGGAATTGATTTTCTGAAAAACCTTCTCCCCATTCACGCATACACCTTTCTTCTTCCTCTGAACCAAACGTTTCAAATTCTCCAGCTTCTCTCTAAACCATTTTCATCTTCTCTCTAAGATAACTCACCGTCATTCTCTCCAATCTCATTTCAGACACCGTAGAAACATTCTCTGCACTGTGAGCATCATTTTGAACCGAACAGAACTGAGAACTGAACTGGTAAGTTCTCGTCTCTGCACCTTCATCTATTTAGTTCATGCGAACCAAATTCTGGTTGCATGCATGAGTTATAGGTCTGAACTTTGTGTCATTTTTGGTATCTTAGATTTAGTGAAAATCGTGGAGTGATTCGTTGGGTAGAAAGCTGTGAGTGATCGAGAGAAATCCTTAAGCATTTGGAAGAGCACTACTGAACCAGGTAAGGGAAGCTTTAGTAATTTAATTTAATACTGGTTTGATGTCTATGACAGTAATGAAGTGTACTGGTTGTCTAAAATGTATGAAATATATGAATTTTGATTGTGCCTGAATAAGTATAGTTGCACTGGATGTATATTATGAATGTTGTTTGAACCGTATGCAGAGAATGAGATGCATGATTTGGAATATGATTGAATTTCTGTATGATTTGGAATGATAATACTTGGAACTGGATGTTGATGATGATACGTTTGAAACTGGAAAATGGAAGATTCTGTATTGATGAAATGATAATATGAATTCTGTAATGTATGAGATTTGTGTTAAAGATAAATTCTAAGTTATGGATCGTATGAAAATTTTGAAGTTAATGTGAATGAAAAATCTGGAAATCTGATCTTTTCTGATTGATGATGTACGCTCGTCATCGAACGGTCTTATACCGTTCGGTTTCCCTGGAAAATAACTTAGAATAAGAATTCTTTCATTTGGAGAGGATTCTGATTGAGAACGAGCGTTATTTGTGTGAAGAGCTAGTTTTGAGCGTTCGGCTCAGCTTAGAGTGTCCAACCATTTAAAGTAAATTGAAGAGTATTTAGGACGCTCGGTTTTGTTACCAGCGTTCGTCATAAGCAGCGCTTAGTATTAGACTGAGCGTTCGTTCAAATGAGCTCTCGGTCTTAGATTGAGCGTTCGTTCTATTTTGGTGCTCGGTCATTGACCTGGCGTACGTCCTAAGGAGGGTTCGGTTTATACTGAACGCTCGTCCTTATTATTACTTCGTGAGCGAACGTAACTAGCGTTCGTTCAAAATTCCGAATTTACGTTCGGTCATTGACTGGCAGTGTTCGTTTCCGAATTTAATAATACTCTGATTCTTTATTTAAATATATTTAAAATCTATTTATCCTTTTGATTCAACCTCAAGTCTTTATACTTAGAATTTTCCTAAGTATTATTCTGATCTTTTAGTCTTAATCTCAATTAAATTATTAAGTGTTCTTAACGTCCGTGAATGGATAAGGGTTCGTTTCTTTTGTTCAGGAACGAGGTTGCAGTGTACTGTAATTCGTTCGTCTTTATTTATTAAAAGATGGACGTTCTTTAAATTAAGAGAGTGGAACATAGAATGAAAATGTGAATAAGAGAACTGGTTAATATGTGCGAATGGTATTTGAATGAACTTTATTGAAGTGAATTGTGAATGAGCGTTCCAAGGAGGAACGTCTCCATGATGTGAATGTGAGAAGTTATGTAGTATGACCATGGTAAAGCTGCTGATGGCTGTTCATCCTGATATTCCGTGAGTGCTCATCCTCATGTAGAGGGGAGTAGGTCATGTGTGGGAATGGCAGGAGGCCCTAGTCCTACTGAGTACTTTGGACTGATAGGGTTGACCTCGGGTGGCAGCTGTTGAGGGCATCCCAGTTACTACACCACCCGGGTGCAAGAACGCCTGTAGATACATGGCTTCATACAGTCCGGACAGTCGTCATTTATGAGAATTTGGATGAGTTATATTATGCTTTGTGTATGTACTGTTATTGATTTGTACGATTGATTTTATATGTTAAAGTTTATGTTGGTGATATGAATTAAATTACCTAAGCTTACCCTTGCAATTTCCTTGTGTTGTCTACTGTTTTTGTATGTCCGTCTTGTCAATGCAATGATCATCCGTTGTGGATGTGAGCAGATGGTGAGGCACCCCTTGAAGCAATGCTGGAAGAAGAAAATTTGGAGGATGCTAACTTGGTAGAAGTAGAGGTTAAAGCTGAACAGTAGAGTGTTCGTTCTTTAGGAATTGCTAGCGTTTATGTGCTGTATTTTGAGACGTTCGGTTATTTATTTTGTAAGGCCGTTCGTCCAGATTTGTGAAGCCTGGTAGTTAGAAAACTGAACGCTGTGTAGCTTTGTACGTTCGGTTTTTATTTTGAGCAGCTGTTGTAAATATTAAGACTGCACTGTAATTTCTGTAAATGTGATTAGTTCTGATTAATAGTAATTACTATTTATTGGGATGTTACATGACACATTTGTTGAAAAAAAAGAGATGAGGAGTAAGATATGTTGGAACAATCGGTACCGTTATAGAGTCGCGCAGCGGAATAAAATATTCGGAAAGCGTGTTACGGTCACAAATCAAGTTTAATGGTCCGTTTTAGAAAAACAATTTTCTTAGAGAAAATTTATCAAACAGTTGATATGCGTAAAAGATAAAGAGTGTAGGGAATAGAAAATCACACAAGTAATTTTTATCCTGGTTCGAATCAAAAGATTCTACGTCCAGTAGTTAATCACTATAAATAGTGATTAACCTTTTTCACTAAAAATGGTTTCACAGATTACAACAAATAGTGAATAAAGCAGATAAATAAACCTTCCTTCGACGAACGAACAGGAAGAAGAACACTCTGCCAACTCGAAGAGAAACGCTCCGAATATCGACAAACGAAACGCGAGCTTCTCCTATTCACGAGACCAGGCAGAGCACCTTGCTAACTCGAAGAGAGCTTGCTCCGACTATCGACACACGACACACGAGCCTCTCCTGTTCACGAGACCAAGCAAGGGAACTTGAACTATAGCTTCTGAGAACTTCCTCTGACAAACAGTATTCTACAAGAGCTTCTGTTCAACAACGTTACCTTCTGATTTCTCCAAATCAAAATATATAGCCAAGTACACTAAATGCCAAAGGACAGCTCCCAACTGCCATGAATAATCGATTATTGTAAGTGATAATCGATTATTCAAGTCCGTTACAGGTTTTCAAAAATGTGATAATCGATTATATGAAGTGATAATCGATTATTCAAGTATGGCTTGTGATAATCGATTATTGCTTAATCATAATCGATTATTGCAGGTTAAAAATGCAAGTTTTACAAGGTTTACAAGAATTTCCTACTACATTTAATTTCTACAACTTGCTTTTAACTAATTCTAATATCTTCTTCAACTAAAACTTCTTGTAGCATCATCAAAACAAATTTCTTCAAGATTTACCAATACTCTTTATTGGTAACAATCTCCCCCTTTTTGATGATGATCAAAAATTCAAATTTTAAAAGCAAGTTTGGCTTACCTGCGAAACATACAAGCTAACAAACAACAATAAGGTTAGCAATACCTCTAATAATTTATACTTCTCCCCTTGTATTATTCTTCTCCCCCTTTTTGATCAGAAGCAAAAAGATCGGATGTTAAAGGCTCCCCTAAATATGATCTCCCCCTCAATTAATCAAAAGATGCATTTCAAAACATAAATAAAATTGAAATTTCATAACATGAAAGAGCATAATACCTCATATATCTTCCCCTGAATGTAATAATCCCCTTTTAGAAACAGACTCCAAATAAAAAATATAAAAAAAGTTTTTTTTTTTTTTTTTTTTTTTTTTTTTTTTTTTTTTTTTTACGAAAACTTAAGATAATCGATTATTACTTTAAATAATCGATTATGTGCAAGCCAAATTGTCAAAATCCAAATTTTTGAGGACGAGATAATCGATTATTACTTTTGGTAATCGATTATTTACGTTAATTTCCGAAAAACACAAATTTAGGCCAAATTTTCAACTTTAAGACACATCTAACATTCATAAATTATTTCAAGGCTCTTAAAAAATACCAGGATACCATAGAGTTTTCTTTTCCTTTTGAAAAATTAACCTGCAAAACCAAAAAATTGAGTTTTGGTCCCCATAATCTCATTTGGGTCCTTTGGGGTTAGAGACAATTTACTTTATAACAGGAATCCAAGCATATTTTCCATTTGGAACATCAAAATGTTTAATTTTACATTTGTTAGAAGTGTGCCCCTTTTTCATACAATAAAAGCATGTGACAATATTTGGATTTCTATAAAACACAGTTCCTTTTTCAACCCATACCCTACGGGTTCTTTTAATTTGGTTCTTACTTTTAAAAACACTTTTGTTTTTATAAACCTTTCTAACAGTTATAGGCATTTCAACATTATTATTTCCAGTTGCAACTTCAAGAAGATTTTCAAGAATATCAATATCAAGCATATGATTCTTACATGAAAGACATTCAACAGGATGTTCAACATTTGAAGACTCTTTCATTTCCAAGTTGCAAATTTTATTTCTCAAACTTACTTCCTCATCTAATGCCTTCTCATATTTAATTCGCAATTCTTTAAATTCCTTTTTCAAATTTTTATGAGCAACATTCAATTTTTCAGATTCATCAAGCAATTCAAGAAAAGCTTTTTGCAAATCAAATTCACTAGATTCATAGCTAGAATTACTTACTTGGCTTCCAGCATCATCAAAATTAGCTGTCAAACACAAGTTTATTTCTTCAACAGAATCACTTGAACTAGAGGTGGTTGATGCATTATCCTCCAAGGCAATGTGAACCTTCTTCTTCTTGTGAATTTTCTTTTCTTTTCTTTCTTTACTTATTTTGTTGCTTGAACAATAAGCTTTCACATGGCCTCTTTCACCACATCCATAACATTTGAAACTTGAAGAGGAACCTTGATAGTCCTTCTTTTCCTTCAAGATTTTGCTTTCAGATAATTTATCATTGGCCATCAAGCATAGATTTTCTTGCTCATTAGAATCGCTTGAGCTTGAGGAGTTTGATGTAGAGCATGAATTCGAACAAGTCAACTTAGCCACATTCGATACTTCATCATGAGTGACTTTTAAAAATTCCCACATTTCCTGAGCACTTTCATAAACAGAAACTTTGAAAAAATCATCAATGGTTAGTGCAGAAAAAATTATATTCCGAGCCTTAATATCAAATTGGGCTCTTCTATTTTCCTCAACAGTCCAATCAAAATATGATTTTTCAGTCTCTACACCATCAACAGTATTCATAGGAATATAAGGGCCATTTTGTACAGCTTCCCAGATACCTCTATCAATAGATCCCATAAAAATCTCCATTCTAACTTTCCAAAAAGCATAGTTATCACCAGTAAACAATGGAGGTCTGTTAATGGAAGCACCCTCGGCATATACTTGAGTTTGATGACCGGCCATTTTCGAAAAGATTTGAAAAAATATCAAAGCAAGCTCTGATACCAATTGTTGGAACAATCGGTACCGTTATAGAGTCGCGCAGCGGAATAAAATATTCGGAAAGCGTGTTACGGTCACAAATCAAGTTTAATGGTCCGTTTTAGAAAAACAATTTTCTTAGAGAAAATTGATCAAACAGTTGATATGCGTAAAAGATAAAGAGTGTAGGGAATAGAAAATCACACAAGTAATTTTTATCCTGGTTCGAATCAAAAGATTCTACGTCCAGTAGTTAATCACTATAAATAGTGATTAACCTTTTTCACTAAAAATGGTTTCACAGATTACAACAAATAGTGAATAAAGCAGATAAATAAACCTTCCTTCGACGAACGAACAGGAAGAAGAACACTCTGCCAACTCGAAGAGAAACGCTCCGAATATCGACAAACGAAACGCGAGCTTCTCCTATTCACGAGACCAGGCAGAGCACCTTGCTAACTCGAAGAGAGCTTGCTCCGACTATCGACACACGACACACGAGCCTCTCCTGTTCACGAGACCAAGCAAGGGAACTTGAACTATAGCTTCTGAGAACTTCCTCTGACAAACAGTATTCTACAAGAGCTTCTGTTCAACAACGTTACCTTCTGATTTCTCCAAATCAAAATATATAGCCAAGTACACTAAATGCCAAAGGACAGCTCCCAACTGCCATGAATAATCGATTATTGTAAGTGATAATCGATTATTCAAGTCCGTTACAGGTTTTCAAAAATGTGATAATCGATTATATGAAGTGATAATCGATTATTCAAGTATGGCTTGTGATAATCGATTATTGCTTAATCATAATCGATTATTGCAGGTTAAAAATGCAAGTTTTACAAGGTTTACAAGAATTTCCTACTACATTTAATTTCTACAACTTGCTTTTAACTAATTCTAATATCTTCTTCAACTAAAACTTCTTGTAGCATCATCAAAACAAATTTCTTCAAGATTTACCAATACTCTTTATTGGTAACAAGATATTTTAAAATATAAATAATAATTTTAAAATTTAAATAAAAATGCGATAGTACAATAGGGGTGGTGTTGGAAGTAACCTCTTTCATGAAATACTGACGCATTACGGTGTCAGAAAAAAAAATATTCTTCTTTAAGAACTTATATTATCTTTGCTCTTCCTATAAATACATTAACCATTGCCATTGTTCTGCATACTCTGTTCTCTCTTTTCTACGTGTAACCATGGCACTCACACGTGCCATCTTGGTGCTAGCCATTTTCTTCACTCTGGTAGCAATATCGACGTCTCAAGCTCCCTCTCCTGCACCTACATCTTTCACTCTCCCCTCGCAAATGTCCCCAACCACCTCACCAACTCCTACACCTTCCCAAAGCCCAAGCCCAAGCCCAGGCCCATCCACCACTTCATCGCCGCCTTCACCTTTTACTCTCTCTCCTATTTCACCCTCACCCACTCCATCTCCTTCATCAGCATCTGCTGATTATGTGCCTGCAAGACCCAGCAACGCGTTTCTTCGTGGAACCAGCTTCTTCATGCTACCTTCACCCATTTTCGCGGCTGCTGCAATGCTTCTTCTCTGAGCTAACACATACTCGTTCACTCAACTCTGTGTAGGCTTGAATCAATAACTGAGACATGTTTTTTGTTCTGTTCTTTGTAAGCTACTCTGCTATTTTATTCTGTAGATGATTCTTGGATAATTGGTTGGTATTTGCTAATTACTATATCGTACGAGTATTGTACGATTTATGATGCCACTCAAAATTTACGATTTTACCTACGAATGCCAATTCCTGACTTTTACAAATATAATTGTATTTATGTTTGCTCTACATGTTATATTCATGTCATGAAGAGATTAATAGTATGGTTTGGAAAACCTCTTTGGTGTTTTTTAATTGTTAATATTAATGATAAAATAGGTCAAATTCACGTTAATACGTACGAAGCAGCCTAAAGTTAATCTAAGATGAATTCTAATCGACATTGACAGTAATTAATAGAGTAAATTATATTCTTCAAAACACATTTAAATTGCACTATTTTTCTCGTATATATATCTAAAATTATCTACCTTTTCCTTACAATATACTAATCAACCCTATTTTTCCCATTTGATTAAACTTTGAGAGTCATTATAGTAATTAAATTTGTACACACACTATCAAATCCTGAATTTTTTTAATTAAATAATGTTCTTAGTATTGGTACTATTAGAATTTCACCCAATATCAACTTCTTCTTTTTTAATTTCTAAAGTCATTAGTATGAATCTCATATTACTTGACAACATTACTAATTACATGGGAAAAGAGAAACTCTAAAAGGCGTGTTCTCATTAGGATAGATTAATATACAATTTCGCCCAAATTGTTTTAATTTTTCCTTCTCCTTGAAAGAGAACCAGAATAAAATTTATTGAGAAAATTCTTCAAAAAAATAAGAAAAAAAAACTTTAAAAATTGATGAAGAAACTTTCGAAAAAAAAAAATACTTCTCTCTGTTTACCATGCGCTCACTCTTTGCTCCATTTTTCTTAAATAATTTCTTTTAATCTAAAAGAAAAAAAAAAGAATCAAAGAAATTTACTTTATTTTAAATGTCTTTTTATCAAACAATAAATTTGAAATAAAAAAATAGGTCAACTAGTACTTAAACTATACCACATACATCTCTTAAGAGAAACAGATGTAATTTTAATAATGTTTGTTTGAGGGTATTGTGATTTTAGAATCTAGAGAGGAGAAAACACTAACTCTTTTTTCACTTGAATGAATTTGATTGAGTGGATTTGAGAGGATTTGAAGATAAATTTTTGTTGTTGTTTATTTGAGTAAATTTGGAGGTAAGTGAGAGTGAATTTGGAAGCAACTTTTGTGAGAATTAATGAAGGATTTGATTGATTTGACATATTACAAAAAATTTACTTCCAAATTCACTTTCACTTACCTCCAAATTCACTTAAATAAACAACAACAAAATTTATTTTTAAATCCTTTCAAATCCACTCAATCAGTTTCCCTCAGATCCATTTAAATGAACAAAGCCTAAAAGAATGTGATTGTTTGTTTATTGTTTAGCACTGTGGCAAGTGTAAAGATGTAAAAATAAAAAGAGGTTCATTTTTTTATTAGTATATCAATAGGGAATTCAACTTACAATTTTTTAATTTTTTTTAAATTCATTTAACCAATATCATAACTCTTAGGGAGAGTTGAATTGATAACCCTTTTCACTCTCTTTTCTAATTTTATAACTAAGGCAATTTTATATATCTATTTTACTAGCTATTAAGAAAGAGGAACATGTTGAAGGTGACACTCTGGAACTGAACATGTGTGTGGAAGAAAGAGTTAAAAAAAGGGACATTATGCTGTGTTTGTGCTTGTGCATGTGATGGAAGAATATGAAGAGCATGGAATTGGTTGGTCTCTTCCTCAAAACAACTTTTGCAGAAAGTGATGTGCCATGAAATTACCAACAAATGCCATAGCACTAACGATTTTAACAATTGAAATGTAAATGAAAAAAACTAAAGAAAATGATGAAAATTGTTTAGAAAATTTCTTTATACGGTTGATAGCATATAAAAACCATTTTATTTCTATCACACTTAATTATAAAACTAGCATTTTATAATTAATATAGTTGTGTGTAAAGACGAACACAATAAGGGAATAAAATCCCAAGGTAGAGGTCATGAACTAGCATTTGAAGTTTTGCTAATTCTGGTATTTTGTGTTGGCCATAAAGTTACAGAATTTATTCATTTATGATAAAATTACACATGGAGAATTTTGTACCACAGAAAATAAAGCACTAGATTCCACCCCCAATGAATTAAAAATTCTGAGTACCAAACTTTAGCTTTTTATGTTACTCATAAGGGATCTATGATCAGAACTAAACAAAAACTAATTATCAGAAATTATTTTCCAATTTACTCATTAAAAAAATTACTTGTTACAGTACTAAAAACACAATCTTTTTTTAATGAAGTAATAATTTATGCATGGATTGTTCTTCTGGCTCTACACTTTTTCACTGCCATTATCTTCTGTTGAAATTGGAAAAGTACCTGTTACCACAAACAAGTTAAGTTTTAAACATGCTTAAAAGTTCTCTGACTATCATATTTTAATAACTTTTCTTAATAATTTTTTTGACTTACTATTTTATTGGTTCATATATTTAAAACAGAAAAATAATCAATTATTACATTTATTATTAAAATATTATTAAAAAAACAGTTTTCTCTCTTTAATTTTAGTATTTGTTGAATAAATTTTAATCATTTCAGACAGTTCAAATTAAAAAATATTTTAACAATTAAAATCAATTTATATGATGAGTTATATATATATATATATATATATATATATATATATATATATATATATATATATATATATATATATATTGATTCTAAATCGACCATATTTCTAATTCACGTGGGACATCTAACACAACGGCATAATCTACTTGTGTATTTGTGTTTTAGGGCACTAAAAAATCAGTACTTGCAACCTCATCCCAATTCACCTGAAGAACTTGGCGGAAGCTTGCTGCATGGTATTTTCAGGTCCTTCACTTGCAGTATCTGGCAAAGCTTCTCATTTTCCTCCCTAAGTTCATCAATGATTTGTCGCTGTTTCATAACCTAAATCCATAGTAATAGCAACACTGATTTTTCATACTTGAAGTAACTCAACCATTCGAAAAGTTCAATAAAAAGTATATGCTATCCACTGTGGTACATGTGGCTTCAAATAAAAAATTACCGTCTGAAGTAGTTCATTTTCTGACTGCACGAGTCCACCCTACAAAGTATCTCTGAATCAGATTTTCAAATTATGTTTCATAAACTTAGGAAAAGCTCAAATTATCATTTCATACAATTGCATGAACATAATGAGTCTGTGAAAACCCAAGTCATAAGGCATTTTGAAAGGCACAACATCTTCTGATAAGAGACGGTTTTGATTTATTTGAAACCTGTTCTTGGTTAAATGGTGGAGTTTGTGGAAAGATACGAATAATAACCTTCTCTGTTTGAGACCCTACAAGACCTTGTGAAAGCTGGTGGACTGATTTATTTGCCAACTGCATTAAGCTTTCTTGAGAAATTTGGTCAAATGATTTAGTTGCCTGCTGCATCATGCTTCTTCCTGCAGATATTTGATCTGCTGATTTAGTTACCGATTGCATCATGCTTTCAGAAGAAACTTGGTCATTCTTTGAGGATGCTGGCATCGGCAATGCACCCTGACCAAAGGGTAAACCGGGAACAAGTCCAGTCATTTTTGTCATTGGTTCCTGCCAAATTCAAGATTTAATCATCCATAAAAGGCAGAGAATACAAGAAAACTTTTTGGGATGAGTGAAATTCCACATACTATTACACTAGATTGAAGTTTATCCACTCCTGATTTCATAGATATACCTGCAGGTGAGTAAATGAAAAAACTCAGCAATCGAATGAAGATTGTTTCGGTTTTAGTCTATGTAAGATATTCGACACGTAATTTGTGACAAATCCTAGCATCGTTTTCTGCTTCCACAGTTTCATTCTTTAGTGTGTAATGCATATGAATGTAGAAATCATGCATATATAATGCATTATATATATATATATATATATATATATATATATATATATATATATATATATATACCAAGTCCAAAACCATGGCGAAAACCAATTCCATATCCAACCGCGCCCTGAATACTCGAAGTTCCCAACATCCTAATCTGTATAAAACATGAGAAAGAGACATTTTTCCAGAAGCAACACAAGAGAAAAGAAGGAGCAACGTGGTAATGACAGCATGCTTGAAAGAAGAAGCTGATGAATTTTGTCTCACCGAATTGCTAACACTAGAAATTCCATCTGTTGCACCCTTGGTGACGCTCGTCACTTGATCCAACATGGACATTGTATCTACACATGTCGAATAATACATGCAAATATAACCATTGGTTTACAAATATTACCACTCAGTTATAGTTTAGTATGATTTCGCAGGTTTAAACCAATATGTCAAGCATGCAGAAGAATCAACCATGCGTGTAACTGGTTTTTGTTTCATCAACCAATGAAAAAGTACTATATACTGTAATTTTGTTCACTTCTAAAAACTATCTCGAAAGTCATTCATGAATATGCTTGAAAACAAAAGATAGATATGAATATGATATATGAAAGTGCAGGGAAATGGGAAAAAGTGATACTGGGATTTTGGGGAGTTTTTGCGTTGAAGAAGCGTTTCCAATCCATCTTGTTCAATGAAGGTTTTAGAGACGATGGAAGTAAGTATATTTAAAGGGCTTATTCCAAAACCATCTTCAAAGTAAAAGGATTCTCACTTCAAAATACATTTATTTTCTTCGAAAGCTAAGTATCACTTTGTTCATTCTCAATTTCTCCTTCCATTAATCACCATTAGCACATCATGCAAGCAAGAAACAATGTAAATTGTGAGTTAAAACCAAACTTAAACTTAAATCTTAATTTCTTGAAAAATGATCATCTATAAAAAATTGGATTTATCATGTTAATATCAGAACAACCACCGATAAACATGCTGAGTTCATAATAATGAGACCAGAGAACAAAGTGGTTTGGCCTTCCAAATAAAATAATATGCTATTAATATTTTATAATTGTTTTAAAGGTTCTCAATTTCAACTTTATATCATTTGCAACAATATATAATAAAGATTTTTTTATTGGCTGTACATAGATTATATTTTTATTTTTCTGTTTATCATATCTGGAAGAGAAAGGACTTAGGTGTAAAAGTATTGGGAAGGCCTTGCAGAGGATGAGACATATTGTCATACTGGTATGTGATGCGTTTTTATTTTTTATTTTTAATTTTAAAATGTAAAGTGTTTTCTTTTAAAAAATAAAATTAATATAAATATTATATTTAGATTCATTAAAAATATATAAAAATACAAACACTTAGACACAATGTCTATGTTTTTTTTCTAATGTTTATAGATAAATTATACAATTTTATATTAAAACTTACCTATATATTTTATTTCAAAAGTCATGTACAAGTCTTAATTTATCTACCGTAAAATTATTCAAGTTTAAAAAATTACTAAAATTGAGACAAAATATAAATAAAAGATTAAGTTAATATTTTTCATATGACAACTATGACACTTGTTTTAATAATGACACTTGTTTCAATAATAACAGGACACTTGTTTTAATAATGACACTTGTTTCAATAATAACAGGTAAGATTATTGCTGTCACGTTTTGTTGTGTGGTAAAATCTTATTTAACATATAACAATTATGTAAAAAACAAATTCACAAAATTATATATTTCGTACGAGTTAACGTTGTTAATACTATACTAATAAAAAGAATCATAATTTAAACAATAATTTAAAAAATAAAGATTCAATTGAAACTAATTAAAACTTGATGACCTAATTAAAATTTTTTAACAAATAAGATAAAAACAAAATATTTCAACCTTGAAACTTATCTGTATATTTATATTACAGGTCTTAATTTACTTATGAATTACTACGTTATATTATTTTTAAGACATTTTTATAAATTTTATTCCAATTAACATACTTTATAAGATCTATATTTTAATAATTTTTATTTAGTTATTAGCACGAAATTATTTTTTAAGACAAAAATGATGTTTTAGTAATATTTAGGATACTTTGCTATAAAAATAGATAAAAATAAATAAAAATAATCAGTCTTTAGTTATTATTTTTAGATTAGTTTGATTCTTAACACATATAAATGTTGGAATAACTGTAGAAATAATAAGTGTAGTCTATTTAACAGTTTGGATTTTATAAATAGACCAACTCATGATGTACCATCCAAAACAAAATTTAAATAGCAATTACATCAATTATTAAATGCTGACCCAAATAAAAGTGCTATATTTAAAATATCGTTGCAACCAACACATTGAATAATTTAAAGAGTCTGTTACAAATAATTGATTGGTGTAATAATTCAGAAATAAGTAAATAAATAAATAATCCAATATCAGGCGACAATGTTTGAATTTTCTACAAGAATATCTTTTGGATAGTCAAATTAAATGTCAACTAATACTCATTCACAAAGTAACTACATTGGCTTGGAAATTTTTATTTACATTATTTTAATTTTTAAGTCAGGAAACTCTTTTATTTTATTTTGTTATTTTTTTATTCTATACTTGAATCTTCTCATATTTTTATTAATTATTATAATTTTTTTATAAACAAAATTTTTTTTTATACTTTTTTATTCAAATATTTAACTTTCAGATTTTCACATATTTATTTGAAACTTAATCTTATATTCATTAATTTATTTTAATTTCATTATCAATGGGAAACCAATAAAATACAATAAAGATATATAATACTAAAATAAAATTATTATTTCAACATGTATAATTTTCCTCACAATTTTATTTCAACATACTAATCATTATACATGACAAACTAACAATTAACCCATTCTTGCGTAAAATAGGTTAAACCCACCTGTTTTCTGTAGACCAAATATAGAACAAACCAAAAGCAGCCCGTTTTGTCATTTGTAAATACAATCTATTTAACTAACTAGATTATACTTTTGTCAATTTATCTTATAATTCAATAGATTAATCCTATACTTCTTTTATTTTTCAAGTCTGGTTCATCCATATAAGTGTTATTTTTTCATTTCAAGATAATTTTTTATTTTTTTACCAATTTAATGTGCAAACTTATTTTAATACGTTTATCTATATGACAATTGTACAGCTTAAGATGTAAAAAAAAATCTCGAACGTAACAAATGTAGTGTAAAATATCAAAACATTTGATATGTCAATTTTCTAATTACATACTAAGCTCAATTTTCATGCAACTTCTAACATGTTCATAATATTTTTTAAAAGACGCCTTGGGCTTTGTAGATAAATCTAATTTAATGATACAAGTTTAACGTCTTGAACTTAGAAAAAAAGTTCAAAATCACACATCAGAATTCTCATGAAAACGATAATTATTTCAGGACAATCAAATTGATCCAAAATTAAAAGATAAAAAGCAAAATATTTTTTAAACTAAGAACAAAAATAAATCTTAAAAATAATACAAAAGACAGCCTCTATTCCACAAAAAATCTTTTACTTTTTGAGAATTAGGTTACAAGCAACAAAACTATTTTTCAAATCCTATTTTATCATTAAATATTTAAATAATAATAAGGATTTAATTTTGTAAGTTCCATTCCATCCTAACTCGTTAAATTGAGATCTCCAAAAATTCGTAACCCAAGAAACCCAAGAAAACCCAAAAATGCAGGGGAGGCACTTGCAAGAATTTATGATTTTACTATTATGATTACTAACCTACTTTTTTCTTTGTTTTCTTCGGCACTCAAAGCATTCACTACACGGCACCGTATTTCTATTTCTACCTGAAGAACTTGCTTCAAGTTTGCTAGATGGTACTTTCAGGTCCTCTATTAGTATACGCCTCAGTCTCTCATTTTCTTCCACAAGTTCGTCAATGATTTTCTGGTGTTTCAAAACCTAAATCCACAAAAGAAAATCGTGAGTTTTTGGTCAGAAGACAAAATAATGATTGAGAATCTAAGCGTACATAAAAGTTACCATTTGAAGTATTATCCTTTCTGACTGCAGACGTCCAATCTACAATGTATCTTAGAATTAGAATTTCATATAATATTTTATTAACTGCGGAAAAAGCAATAAAATACACAAATGAACATTCATTCTATCATGCACAATATTGATTGGGAAAACCAAGATAATTGTGTCCATCGTACACATTATAGTTTAGAAAAACATTTCATAGTAATAATCTAATTGCAAGGAAGTTGTGTAATAAAACTAAAATTAAAATACCATAATCAATCACAAAAGGGTGTAAAAAGAAACAAACAGAATTTAGCAATAACAACACTCAGTAGTTTAACTAAAAAACGATGCACATACGAAGAGGTAAAAAAATTGAACAAGTTTATACTCTCGTACCTACAATACAATTACCGAACGTATTTTTGCAGGCTCAAACAAGTCTAATAATTAATAATGACAATGATTTTTTATAGGACGAGAGGATGCAAAAACAAGGTTATCAACAATTTTGATATTTAAAACACAAAAATGATAAGGGACATTATCAGCGCAGGAAGTTCGCATGTGAGTTTCAGGATATCAGGGTATCGTGTCAAATGTAATTTATAAAAAACTATTCAATGACGTAACATTCCCTGTTATGGCCCAACAATTAGATAGGAAGACACAAGGGTTTTTCTTTGATACCCAGCATGTGAAAATAGACATAATGACCGAACCCTCCTCACTTTTAGTTATATCCCTCCACACTTGTTAACACCAACATTGCTGCCACTGCAATAACCATTACCTCTATTGCCACCATCCGACCATGAATAACTACGAATTTTTTAGGGAATTTAACAAAAATATTTTTTAATATTTCAGGAAACTAAGCACTTTTGGCAACATATTCAAGAATCACATTCAGCCCAAGTGCCAATCACATTCAGCCCAAGTGCCATAACTAAAGTAGCTTGGAGAGATTACTAGATTCCACTGAGGCTGATTCAACTCAATTATAGCCCTCCTTCCCCTATCTCCATACTATGTCTAGAACTTTCCTAGTATTCCCACATAAAAAGAAGAAACACATTCAAGGGATATAACTGTTCCAAGAAGCAAATTGTTCCTTTAGCTTACGTTTCATCTTTCAACACTACCAATACAGAATGCAAATTCTTTCGCTTCATCCACATGTAAGTAGAAGCAATTAAAAATCAAATCAATGGCTAGAATGATAGAAAGCATAGCATTTAATCGCCATTTATGAAAATGAGTGCTTACTGCTTCATCAAGTCCTTCTCCTTCCCCCTTCAATAGGGGATTCTGCAGAAAGTTGCTAATAACCTTCTCAGTTCGGCTGCCAAATGCAGAGTCAACTGCAGTGCTTCTTAATGGAGTATTTTCAAAATCTGAACCAATTTGCACAGGCAGGGATCCTGCCAGACCTTGAGATGCTTGATCAGTTGATTTAGTTGCCAACTGCATCATGCTTCCAGCAAAACTTTGGTTTGTATTGACTGTACTTACAGCATTTTGCGATGGTGGAAACGCAGCCTGATTAAGGGCTAAACTGGGACTAAGTCCCAACTTTGTCGCCATCTTCGTCATTACATCCTACAAAATCCAAGATTTTAGCCATGAGATACAGAAAAGGGAGATGCAGATGTCAATACTTTTGTTATAAGAGAAAAATTCACATACTACAAGACAAGATTGAATTTGATTCAAAACCCCTGGTTTCACAGCAAGACCTGACATAATAAAAACATAATAATTTAGCTACCAACCAAAGCAGGCATGCAAAATATGGAGCCTTGTCAACTGAAGTGATTAAACAGAAATGAACATTTCAAGTGACAATCATAATATGGCCAAGGATATATAGGTGGCAACTAAATTTCAAGCACGACCAGTATTTGAGTTTATAGTGTCCTGGTATTTACGAACATTGCAGCAATTTCTAGAGAGCATTGGCTGCTTCCACTTTCTTTTTCTTTAGTGTAAAATGCATGCCATTGTATAACATTACACTGCAGTTTCTTTAATATAAATCATTCTCCTGTGCATTGCACAATATATCATCAAAACTGAGAAGCAACATTCAGTGACCCACAGTTCGTCATAGTTTTAAAAATCAATTTCATAAGGCAAACGCTCCAAAGTTGCCTCCTAGGAAAAGATTTTGAGATTTTCTAAGCATATAAAATGTTGAAACACCAAAACTTCCAGTTCCACATACAAAACATTTTGAGAACTACTCAAGAAAAATGTAGTAAAATTTTTGGAAAATATAAAAGCTAAACACATTGCCAATAGTAGCACAGCAGACAGAATAATAATTCAGAATAGAACAGAATGACTCAAACAAAAAAATGGAACACATGACATGAGTATTTAAAGTAAAGGCTAAACAAGGGAATTCATGCAATGAACAAGCTTAACTAAAATGTGATGACATAAAAATCACAAAAGGGTGAAACATTTGGCAAAGAATTTATATATATAATGAACAGATATGGCATACCAACTCCAAAACCGTGACCAAAACCAACTCCACATCCAATACCCACTTCAATATTCTTAGCTCCCAACTTCCTCAGCTGCATAAAATGCCACAAATAAATAGTTCATTAAAAGTGTAAAAGAAAAAGGTTAATGAGGTTAGTAAGTTGTAACAGCATTTATGTAAATAAGAAAATGATCAATGTTGTCTTACAGAAGTATTAACATGCCTACTAACACCAGAAAACGCATCGGTCGCACCCCTGGTGGCACTCATTACTTGATTCAACATAGGAATTGCCCCTAAATGGAATAATGAACAAGAATTGGTAAAATAATATTCACTGAAATTCACAAATATATAATAATAATCACCTTCCTGAAAGAGAATCGAATACCCAAATTTAAAGGGCGCCCAACGCCGATGCCGACTCCACAACCGATCCCAAAACCTGTAAACACTTGACCCACCTTCAAAGTAAATGGATTCTCGAATCGAATCGCATTTTTCTCGCCATTAACTCTCCCAAATTCCATTCCCCTGTCACCTGTTCACCACTTCCTCTCCAACCCTAAACCAAATGCCCTTGTTTCTTCGTAAAATGTTTCTGTAAAAGTAATAACCTTAGTTAAGCTTGCACTCGTATGACACGTTTCTTGAACACGTTTTTCGATCATATCTATATATTCCATTATTTATTTATATTATTTTATTCAATTTAATTTTTCACCAATAAAATATTTAATTAGATACCTCCATTTAAACAACGTAATAATATAATTTTGTAATTTATTCAACTTTAAAAATACAGTAATACATTTTTTATGCTAAATTTGAAGTAGATAGTTATATAAATGTCCATCAACATCATAAGAGAAATAATACTTATTATTTTTAGTACAGGGGAATTTGATGTAAATAGTTATATAAGAAAATTTCCTTGATTGTACACATTTTTCATTTATACTTTACTTTTAATTATATACTAAAAAGTAAAAAATATATATATATATTCAAATACTAAAATTAACTAGACATTTTTATGTAATAATTATTTTAGTATTTTTTTCTTAAATATATAAAATCACAGTGCTACTTAATATTTTTATATTTTTCAATTAAATTATTGTTTTTTTTTTCATTTTTTCATTAATGAAATTATTCCATTATCTTAAATTTTTGTCAATTTTATGACCAATGTAAAATAATATAAGTCATTTATCGATTTATATTCTGTTATTTCATTAATGAGAAAAATTAAAAGACACATTAAATTAAAAAATATAAAAAAAAGAAATTTAATAAAAAATGTAATTAAAAAAAGAAATTTAATTAAAAAAATTATTAATAATACATAAGAAGGTTTAATAATTATACTTTTTTTTCGTATTTTACTGTTTAAGTAAACTTTATTTTAAACTTATATTTTTATTTTTATTGTTTAAATTACAGTTAATTTAAATTTATTTATTTATTAAAATTAAAAGAATTATTCCATCATTTTATTCTTTTAAATCACTTATTATTTAAATTTATTCACTAAATGAATTTTCACTACTATAGTTATTACAGGTTGTTTTGTTTTACTACTATAATTATTTTTTCTAAAAGCGAATTAATATAATTTTTTAGTCAGAATTGATAATAACAATATTATAAACAGACATACAATAAAATGAATATCAAATAACCAATCATTAATCACAGAGTTCAGTTAATTGTAAGAAGAAACGTTAATAGAAACAAGAAACGTTACATATAATTGTAAAGGAAAATGTTATTTTGACAACAAAAGTTTGACACAATTTTGACAACGGCGACGTGGCAGCTGTGCATTGGCTCAATGAACCGGGGTGAGGGGTATTTTGGGTTTTTTCTAGTTTGTTTTCATTTCACTGAGCCAATGCACAGCTGCCACGTCGCCGTTGTCAAAATTGTGTCAAATTTTTGTTGTCCAAATAACATTTTCCAATTGTAAAATGACAGAAAACATAAAATAGATTAAAGTTTGATGAATCCTAACACAGTGAAACTAGAATGACAGCACATGAATTGTTCTTGAGGTTGGGGAGTGCCACTGTCATAACATGTTCATCCCTCACATAATCAATCCAACAACAAACATGAATAGGTTTGTTTTCCTCATTAAATCTCACTTCCTGCACTCCAAACTCTCTCATCTCATTCAATCTCATTCTCTCATTCATCGACCAACTTTCAACTTTCATCACCTCTGAACAAAATTCTGAACCCAGTTCACTCTCTACCTTCCCTTCTGCTTCCATCGCCATTTTCCTCCACATCTCCTCTGTAATGATTTTGAACACCAATCTCTTAACCCCACTTTTACTTTCACTCTCGGAACGGTTAATTAATGGAAAAGACTCCGACTTTTTCGTGGGTGGGTGGTAAAATACGGGTGTCTTAATTTCTCGAATTTGGTCTGACATGTTCTTGTGTATTTCAGCCCATTTCCCGAGAAAATTGTCCACCACAAAAACATCTGCCAGTAGCAGGCTGCAACTAATGCCAATACTGTACCCTCCACATTCAAAATTTGTCACCTAAAAGTAAACACACAAACAGTTTCAATCCATCGAAAACCAACCAAAACGAGACAAAAACAAATACTGCATGCATGTAATGTAATATGCAATGTAACATTTGCCTGAACATAACAAAGGGGAGAGAACTGAGGACACTCAGCATCGATTTCCTTCCAGAACACAAGCTCGGTCTTGAGATGTTGGTTTCTTTCGTTCAGCTCAAGAAAGTGTGACAAGCTTGTCGGGTAACATGCCTCTAAAAGTCTGATACCGGAATCATTGGCCACGATTTCGAACCCTGTGCCATCTTTTCTTTGAAGGCGACCTGCGAGAAGAGGATGATTCAACAGAACCCTGGCCAGTGACTCCACCATCCAACCAGCCATGTACCAACCATGATCATCCTCCTTCAGATTCTCGTAGCATAGAACCATCTGGTAGCATCCGTGGATGGCGTTTGTGTGCTCGTCACTGACCAAAACTTTGCGAACTCGCCGTGGCTCTGTCACCTTGAGCGGTGGCACGCTCATTGCAGTCACAAACTGCAACTCTGAGAGGCTCTTCCTTGGGGCGTCACCCTTCTCATGCACCTCCATTGTTTTGTTCTGTTTGTTTAACCTGTTGCTAGAGTCACCACAAAATTTTGGAGCGTTGGTGATGCATTTATATTGATGTTGCAGAGCGAAAACCAGAATGTGCGGCTGTGATGGAGAAAAGGAGTGTCGCCAACAGTAGCATGAATAATGTGGTAGAATTTAACTGAGATATTATCATATCTGATCTCGTTTTAAGATCAAACCAATTCTTTGTTAATTAATGCTTAATAATTGATGTTGATATCTCGTCTGCAATCTGTGTATATAAGCAACATACTAATTAACCATTATCTTCATTAATTTTTGTTTTCATGCAAGTTTGGAGAAAACAGCAATAAATGCAACAATAAATGACAATAAATTATTCTAACTCACGTTGCCTTGTCTTTGCCATCCATCCCAACTAACGTTTTGTCTATCCATTTAATAACGTCCCCAACTGCTAAATTTGTAAGCATGCATTTTTTGTGTATGTACTCCAATAGGGGTGTTTCTTTCAAGGGAATTAGATCCATTTGGGTGATTAAAAGATGAACACCAACCACCAGCTGTATAAATAGACGACCAAGTTATTGCATATTAGTTATGAATTTTTATTTGGTCTTTTTAAGGAAAGGTTAATTTGTTGAGGACTTTTCAAATTGAACGACCACCCAGCAGTAACTGCTATTTTATTTAGAGTACTTCACTCCTATTTATTACATGTCAGTTAGAAAGATAGCTGACATCTTTTTTATTTACGAAAATTAAACAGCAATATTAAATTTATAACATCACTCAACAATTTCAACTAAATATTTATGTAAATCATTACACACGGGTATTTACTTAATAAATATATGATAATATTTTGTCGTGTTGATGTGTGTGAGGGAAATACGTAATATATGTGTATATCCCCTATTTTTTTTCAAGACTATAAAATTATAACAACTGTTTTGAACGAAAAAGTATATAACTATTGGTAATTCCAAAAATATATTGTAGCAGATGTCAAACATAATATTATCATGTGTTGCAGTTTTGGAAATTTAAGAAACATCTATATTGTGACTGGTAGTGTACATTTTATAAGAGATGTTTTCCACCACTAGTTTGTATGGTCCAGGGCTAAACACTTCACACCCCTATCTCCGCCCACGACCGTGATGAATATGGCGTACCTCTCTCAACATATCACAGCATATCACAACATCTATGGCTACAACAACCTCGTCCTTTGTCTTCAGGAACATTGGTGGGTTTGGACATGGAATTGGAACCCGCAGAAGTTACAGGGTCATCAAGGCTCAATTTCAGTCTGGTGTACCAAAGGAACAAGTTGTGATCGTGGGTGCTGGGATCGCAGGCCTTGCAACTGCTCTCTCCCTTCACAGGTTACAATTCCAGCTCTCTTCATAGCCACCATCTTGTTTATTCACTGTGTTGGGCTAATGTTTGATTTATGCATCAGGCTTGGAGTTCAGTCCCTGGTTCTGGAGCAGGCAGAGTCACTTCGAACCGGTGGAACCTCACTGACCCTTTTCAAAAATGGATGGAGGGTACTCGATGCAATTGGAGTAGCTGATGATCTCAGAACTCAGTTCTTAGAAATTCAAGGGTACGTGGATGCATACATGAACACCCTTTTGAAAAATTTCATCATTTTTAATCTGTATACCGGCTGAGCTTGATCTGGTTCACATTATCAGCTGTACAGGATGGTGGTGAAGTCCGAGGATGGGAGGGAACTACGAGCCTTCAATTTCAAGCAAGAGGATGAAAGGTATGTTCAATGGTGTGTGGATAGGATAATGAATTATGGTTCACCCGCATGGTTTGGGATGATTAGCAGATAATCATGATATGTACACATATAATTGATGCTTATAAGTGTGTTTTGAAGCAGCATTTGTCAGAAAAGGCCATTGTAGTCTATTTCAACAGTACAATCAAAGGAGATGAAATAAACTTTTTATCTAAATCAGAACTTATATAAGCTATTTTTAAAAAAATAAATAAAAATACCCTGATGATAGAAAGAAAACAGTATTATTATTTTCTCTTACAATTTGTAATTGTCATCAAGCACTGGTTATTGGTATGATAAGGCTGTAAGCATAAGTGAGGACCGATATTAAGTCATGAAATGCAGTCAAGAGGTACGTGCAGTGGAGAGGAAAGTGCTTTTGGAAACCTTGGCTAGTCAGCTACCACGGGATACCATTCAATTTTCTTCACAATTAGCAAACATTGAAGCCACTTCAAACGGGGATACCTTGTTGGAACTTGTGGATGGGTCAAAGCTGCTTGCAAAGGTTAGTCAAGGTGCTGTAACTATTAGCATAGCACTAAATTTTCTAGCTGCATGCAGTGGACATCATTCATCACATGTTTAGTTAATGAAATGACTGGCCACAATTAAAATCTTAGTGTTACGGTGTCCTATGATTTACTAAATGTTGGAACTTAAGACAGAATGGTCGATTATGAACAGAAAAACGATTTAATCTCTAAACAGACTGTGATAGGGTGCGATGGAATTCGATCACCTATAGCCAAATGGATGGGATTTCCTGAGCCCAAGTACGTTGGTCACTGTGCTTTCCGAGGACTTGCGTCTTATTCTGATGGACAACCTTTTGGACCAAGAGTGAATTATATCTACGGAAGAGGGTTGCGCGCGGGCTTTGTTCCTGTTTCTCCGACCAAAGTTTACTGGTTCATCTGCTTCAATAGTCCCTCTCCAGGTTGTTAATACGAACAAAATGCACGGTTAAATCACTGACTTTGTAATTGCAACTAGTATGATATACCATCATCTCATGGACAAAAATTGTGTATGTTCGATGACAGGTCCAAAAATAACAGACTCAATGGTGCTGAAGAACCAAGCTAAGGAACTAGTGAAGGATTGGCCTTCAGAGCTATTGAACATAGTGGATTCTACACCAGATGATACTGTGATCAAGACTCCATTGGTAGACAGATGGCTCTGGCCAGCCATAAGCCCAGGTGCTTCTGCTGGAAGAGTTGTGGTGGTTGGAGATGCGTGGCATCCAATGACCCCAAATCTCGGGCAAGGAGCTTGTTGTGCACTGGAAGACTCAGTGGTTCTTGCCAAAAAGCTTGCCAGAGCAATCAAGTCTGAAGACCCTTCTGTGGAAGAAGCCTTCAGGTCCTATGGCGCTGAAAGATGGCCCCGTGTGTTTCCACTAACCATACGTGCAAACCTTGTGGGTTCCGCTTTGCAGTGGGAGAACCCAGTGGTGTGTTCTGTCAGGAACAATATTGTCATACCTAAGCTAGTCAGACTCCAGCCATTACTGGAGCATACAAATTTTACTTGTGAGAGTCTATAAAGAAGAAAAGCAAAGCAATGGCAACCACATTGAAAGATTGTGTATTGACGAAGAATAAACTATATAGTTTCATTTCTGTTCAATCTGCAATATATGTACACACTGCATTCAATGGGTATAAAAAGAGAGATCTTTATGTTCATCATTCAATAGGTTATAATCACAGCATAATCCAATCTTAAATGAGTACATTAAATGCTTTCTGGGAACTTCTCCCTTTATGATTGGCTTGCCAAAAAAAAAAATCTAGTGTATTTTTACCAATTAATACAGATTAACAGTGGAATCACTCAAATTTATTGTTATTAGGAAAGAACTCCTCTGATATCATAAACAGTAACACTAAAATAGTTGCATTCCAAAACACTTGAAATCAACCAAAATAAACATTAACTTTCACCCCTAAATTTCTCGGACATAGCAATCATGTTAACCCGCAGGTATATTCTTTTCTTTTTGTAAAACTAATCACATAATTAATTTGTCTATAATCACTATAATTTGCTCTCCGCTTAAGTCAGGAGGATTCAACAAAGTCGTGTAATAGAGTAAAAATTGAAGAGGGTTGAGGATGAATAAACATACAAGCAATCTATTGAAAGACAATCTAATAAACAGAGGATTCCGTAAGCAGTTCAGGTATTGTTCGTCGTTGCTGAGAGCGTCGTGAAAAGTGAAGGAAAGACAGAGCAGCAATTTTTATGCAGGCGTTGACCATAGTCCGAAATAGAAATCTGCAAGGGATGGGTAAAAATTAATGAGTGTTGGTGGTAAGGGATGAATGGTAAGATTGGAGAGAGGGAAACCTTTAATGATGATATGGCGGAGAGGTTGGAGCAGAGAAGAACCAGAGAACGACGGCGCAGAAGAGAACGAGGAGAGGGATGAGATGGACAGCGTTTTGTGCTGATCTGAGACGAGAGAGGTGTCTCTGGGCAACGTGGGAGAGGGGATCGTATGTGGGTAGGTGTTGGTCGGTGTCCATGTCCGAGTCCAAGTCCAAGTCCAAGGATGGTTTCTTCCGCCAAACACTGCCACTACCACTCCACGACCTCTGCATATGTTAACGTTGTCTTGTCTTGTGTTGCTTGAACTGGAATCGATTGACGCCGCAGAGGGATGGATGCTATCCTTTCACATGACTCCTCCAATTCGCTCTTTGGCTTCTTTCTCTCTCCTTATGTCATACTTGCGTATACCCTTTCTCACTTTTTTTTTCCAATGTCAAATGCTACTCTTTTTTTTGGCCCGCGTATATCATACGGTCTGCATTGCCTGTATAATCCCCGTATTTTCATACGTCCTTTATTTCATTTAAAATATGTTTATGATTTAATCAGTAATTTGTGTTTTTATATTTATTTTTTTTATTTATTTTGATCTTTATATTTATTTTTGACTTAATTGAATTTATTTTCACAAGTATGAGATATACTTGTACTTTTTATGTGTTTACTGTTTTTTTACTAATCAATTTTTTAAAAGTGAATGTATCTTCGTGTGTATGTTTGAATGTCAAGTATATGTGATGACATGGGTATTTGGTTGAAAAGTCTCTTAAGTTAATTTGACCATCATATGAGAGACAATAAATAATGTAATAATTGAATCTAATGTCATGCACATAGTAAATAATGCATATTTATAGTACATTTATGAGTTTATGTTCTTCATGGATATAGGATTTGCATGTGTAGATTGTTTAAAAGTTTCCTTATATGTAATTTATTATCTTAATCCTCCATTAATTATCCTTGATTATATTTATTAGAATAATGTATTTACCAGTATGAGCATTCAAAATTATCTCATCTTATATTGATATATCTGTCTAGACCTTTTCCTTCTCGACCTTTACACAAAACCTAATATTTGTTAATTACAGTCAACACAATTTAAAATACCACTACATATCAATCAAATAAAAGACTTAATTAATAAATTTGTGCTTTTTATTAATTAAACTTATTTTTATACTTAATTTTTCAACGTATGAAAATAAATTTAAGTTGAAAATATTATTTGAGAAAATGCACATAACCAGGGAACTATAGTTTTCAAACACTTCTACTCCTTTTAGACTAGGAAGAAAGGCCTAAGTTAAAAATATCGAATGTTTATGTATTGCTTGACAATTGGATTAAGAGAGTTCTCTCTTTCTCATAGATGACGCTACTTTCTGAGTAGTATAGGAGTATTAGGTACGGAAAGAATAAGAAACACGTGTAAAATAAGAATAAAATTTAGAATGAGGGGATGATTGTAAAGAAGATGATCTGAAAGTTGGAAAATTTGCAGACAAAAAAAGAGATTTTAGATTGAAAGACGGCATTATCTGGTGTTGAAGATATGGATGCAGAAGGAGTGAGAAGAAAAGCTTATAGGTGAGAGTGAAATATCTGCTTTACGTGGGCGCGTCAAGGTGTGAAAGCAACTGAGAAACAGATACGTGTGGGGGTGGTGCCTTTTTGCAGAACAATCCACGACAATGAACAGTGTCAAGTTCACCACCTGCGTTTGGTGGCAATCCCACTCAGCCACACCTTTTTTTTTTTTTTTCTTTTCATGAAAATGCTTTTAAACCAAAATGATAAATGAAGAGAACTACACATTGCAAAATGAAAAAAGACAACCTCAAAAAGATTCCGTTGCCGGGACTTGAACCCGGGTCTTTCGGGTGAGAGCCGAATATCCTGACCAACTAGACTACAACGGATTTTTGATAATGTCTTGTACGTTACTTTATTAATATAATTTTAATACGAAACAATAAGTAGAACATGCCAAGCATTAGGTTATAAGTGGAGAGAAATATCATAATATTTTTTAATTAAAAAACTGCAGTTATAAAATCATTTTTTGTGTGAATATATTAATATTCTACCTGTATTTGTTTTACCATAATCAATGTGTCATCTTATTTTTCTGTTAGTAAGAATTGGGTCTTGTAATTGGGCCGTATAGATGTCCAGAATTTAACCGTGAAATGGATATTTATTTACCCTTAATTATTGGAGCTTCCCATGGGACAACGATCCAAAAACATAATATATGTTTTTTTTTTAATTATTCAAATTTCCAAACAAATGCAAAACAAGATTCCTATCAGTGGGTTTTACTACATAAATTAAATAGTAAATTTATAATATAAAATTCTTAAAAATAGTTTTTCCAACTTTTAAAACCTTTATTTATGTTCATATGCCAAAAACTACATAATTTATTTATTTTCATTAATAATAATAAAAATAACGATTAATCCAAATCAAACTGAATAAATATTAATAGTTATAAACAAATATTGGTTCACATAAATTAGCATGAAAATCATATTGAAATTTATTTATTGTATTTAGGATTTTCCTCATTATAGATCATAGGTACCCTGAGCATGTGTAAGAAAATTGAACAAGTTATGAACAACAATTTCTTAATAACATTTATTTATATACACTTTTCTTGTTAAATGTTAAAAGAGATTTGGTGGAGAAACATTCAATAACTCTCTTCTCCAGTGATGATACAGAAATAATTGTTTTCTACTCCATGACTTAGGAGTAGTAGGATAGTAGCATTGTTATAGTAATGATTAATGCATGTCGATGTTGTGCATATATAGATGTAGAAGGGAAGCATAAGAAAAGGAAGAGGATATATATGTAACAGACTGATTAGGATTAAGATGGACTTGGTAAACAATTAGACATGGAGATGGATCCCTGTCTATTGAGATTAACAGTTAAGGCTTTAGCCCTGCTAGTGTACAATTTTTTTACATTGGCGCTTTGATCTTGCATCAACCTCGCCAAGCTTCTCTTTGCATTCGCTCTGAACGGACAATTCGACGCCAGGAACCCATCCACCAAATGCAAGTAAGCCTCCAAATCATGGCAGCACGCCATGTCCGCGTCCGGCTTAAGGTACGGCGACATCTTCGTCTGCACGCGCAGCTCACTTCCCACGTGCGAGTAAGCCAACGGCGTCGTCTCCTCCAACACTCCCCCTCCCACTCTCCGTATTTTCTCCTCAAGCTCCTCGCTCACGAAGATCCCAGGCACGCGCGTAATCACGTCCTGCGAATTCACTATTCGCAAAACTTTCACGTTCTTCGCCGTCACGCGATCGCCGAAGGCCTTGTTCCCCACTCGCGGCCCACCGAACGAAAAAACAGCCACCGGTGGAACTCCGGCGCAACACGTGCTTATTTCATCGGCCACCAATAGCGCCAGCGTCGCTCCCAGGCTGTGTCCTGTCACGGTAATGCTTAACTCTTCGCCTCTGTACAGATTGACGAGTCTCTTCACTTCCTCCACAACGGACTCTGACAGACTCGCCACGTGTGCGCCTTTCGTCTTGTACAGACTCATGAACCCACACTCCACCTTGGGCTTTCCTTGCCCTTCCGGAACATCCTCGAGGTCAACCAATTGGGCCCTCATATTCTCGGCCCATTCCAGACACGTCGAGGTTCCCCGGAGAGAGATAACAATGTCTCTCCTTCCCATCCTTGCGATCTCCCTTCTGTCTTCGCAAACGGCTACGTACCCGACCCAGCTCGACCGCTGGGTCATCCATCCAAGATCCGGAGCCACGTCATCCACCCATTTCGGTAACCCGATCGATGACGTGGCGTAGAGGCTTTTCGTCACTCTATACGATCTATCGGGAAGCGACACGTGGCGGGGGTGTGGCGGCTCCTCTGTTGACATGGCAGGGTCCGAGTGAAAAGCCTGATACGCGGCTTGGACGAATTCTCCGTAGCGGACGACTTCTCGCCGGAGATTCTCGTCAAGAGGATCCAGCATCCCTTTCCAGTCGTTGCTGCCGTGGTACTCTCTCCACCGCCCGCCGAGGATGTTCCTCGGGGAATACTCCGCCGTCATGGAGAGCAGCCGCTGGAGGCGATTGAGGTGGCGCGGGGACATTTCCTCGTTCGCCTTCATCTCCGGCCAGAGCCTTGCCAAGTTGAGGCCTTCGAGAAAGCTTCTTCCTTTCTTTTCCTTAGGGTGGTTGATGATGGGTTGGTGTGGGTGCTGTTGGTGGTGGTGGAGTTGGGAGGGTGGGTCCACGGGCTTCTGGGTCTCGAGGAGCTTATCGAGGTTGGCGAGGTGCAGGCGAGTTGACTCGGTGGAGACAAAGGGCTTCTGAAAGGTTGAGGAAGAGGAGGCTTGGCATCTGAAGCTGAAGCTGGGGCACCTTATTGCCTGGAACTTGTGAAGGTTGTGGGCTGGTACGGTGGAGCTGAACTGCATCATGGTGAATTGATTCGAAAGGAAAATTGGTGGTTTTGATGTGAAAATGAATGAAAGATGGTTCAGCAGATAGATGAAGACAGCTTCAAGGAGGAGATGCTGCAAATTGAATGGATCAAGTCATGGGAGGGTGTATTTAAAGAGATGGTTGTTGGGAGTTGCAAATTTGCCATTATAACATCTTATAATTACGGGATATACCAATTCCCTTATTATTTTCCTCCCTTTTATTCTACACTCAATTCCTTTTAAACAAAAGCAAATGACTATGCCAGAAGAAAATAAAATAAAATAAAAATTCCTGTGACCATTTGTATTCTTTTTAATTTATAAAAAAATAATTCTTTCTTTTTTTATTTTTTCTGACTAGTATTTATAAAAATTTATCCAAAAAATCTACTTGTAGTATAATTAATTGCATAGAAATGTAAAAAGATGCAAAATAAATGATAATAAATACAGGTTTATTATATAAGTTTACCGTAAGTAAAACTATAATTTTATATACTCAACGGATTAATGAGTGTTATGGTCAATATGAACCTCTTAACCATTCGATCGAGACATTTTACTCTACTTAAGAAAATAAAAATATGCTTAAACAACATTGACTTTAGTTGGCTGGTCTTATTTAAAGGTCTAATATAAAAATTAGAAATATATAAACAAGGTAAAAAAAATAAGTGATTGATATTTATTAAGCATTTAAAACTTAACAATTGTAATTAATCGATAATTTAATATTAACTTGAAGCGTCTTGTATCTATAAAACTGCTTAAAAAAAGCAATTATAAATAAAGGAAACTTGAAAAAAATGAAAGAGGTAGAAAAGTAATTTAAAATTATGAAAGTATACATTTCGGCCTGGTATACCGAAACATAAGCTATCAGATATACAAAGTTGCAATTTTCAATAAAATAAATTATCTATATTCCATTATTTCTTACTAATAAATACGCGGAGAGAGAAAAAAAAAAAAAAAAAAGGTTGTTAAAGGTTTATAACGAAGCGCGTACGGGATGAATTTGAGTGTGAATACTGCATTCAATATTTTGGCAAGGGAAGCTGAGAACGCAGTAATTTAGTCACATTCCATAAAAGTCTGCGGGGCACGGCGTAACGGTGTCACTCGCTTTGTCTTGAAATGACCCATTTGTCCCTGGATATCAAAATATAATTATAATAATAGCATTATCTCATCCTGGAATTATAGCCTGTTTGACTTGTAAAAACATTCATCTTACTATTATTAAGAAATGTAAATCTTGTCAACTAGCCAAGGTCAAAACTATTATTTATTCATTCATTTATTTACAACTATTATTATTATTATTATTATTATTATTATTATTATTATTATTATTATTATTTCATCTCGTTTTAATATAACTCTTCGTGTGTAATGATAGTTCAAATATAATTTTGTGGGAGACAACTTTTTTTTTTTCCTTTTGGTTAAAAAAACTTATAATAATGAATAAGATTTGGAAAAAAAAATCAAATAATTATTAGTAAATTATAAAATTTGAAGAACGTCTGCAAACAACAATTAAGTATATAAAATGTTAATGTTGTCATGTGCGTGACCAACATATGGTCAGTTTCATTCATTTCATAAGCAATCTGACATACCTAAAATATTGAAAAACCTTTCTGATGTCTGCCAATAGTCAAAAAATGTTACTTTCGTGGGACTAAGAAGAAGAAGTCATTGATGCAATTTGGATTTTGGCTCAGCACTGTTTGATGCAGTAACGTATTTTGAAAAGTGGAAACATGCAAAACATATACGTTAGAGAGATAGATATTCCAATGTTGGAGGTTTGGGAAGGCATTCTGATCCCGCAATCTGGCACTAAGGAGTTTGAACATTGAATAAGCAACAGAAGAGAACGAGTCAGGTCAAGTCAAAAACTTGTTTCAAAAAGACGAACTGGGAACAGAACATAGAAAACCTCGTTGGCTTTGGATACGCATAGGTGTCTGTCTTTACCAGTTCAATTCTGAGAACAGAGTCTAATGTTAGCGTAGTAAATTAGTGAATTGTTCGGTATACCAAAGGTAGCAGCATTTAAGTGTCCCGTGAGCAATGCTTGGACCTTATGAAAATGCCGCCGGATGCTGGGTTGAATTCATGGTCTTATGTCAGACACCTTGTTTTTATTCTTTCTTTTACCAAATTTATTCTCCTTTACTTTAGCTTTATTTTTCAATTATCTCCATCCTCATGCAAACATATTAATTGCCCTTATACCACCATATGCATGTATCCTACTGCATACGTATGAGTTAAAAATATTAAAACTATTGTTGAAGATGCTACGTCCATTATAAATAAAGTAAGTTGATAATAGTAGTGTAATATATATATACATATTAGAATAGAGTATTAATTAACCTAATATAAAAATAATAAAATATATATATTAGATTAATTATAGGGAATCAATATAATACTAACATAGATCGATAATAAAAAAAACTAATTTAACATATAAATATAAAATTAATTAATTAAGTAATGATTTAATATTATTATGTAAAAACCTTTTTATTTTGTGTTCTTTTTTCTTTGCATCCTTTAATGTTTTTTTTTCTCTTATCGCATTGTCCTGTCTTCTTCTTTCTTTTTTCTTATAAATCATGGTTTTTATCATTGTTGTCACCGGTTGTCATTGGAGTTTTGGATATAAATCTTTTAATTGGCATCGTTGCATTTTATTACTGTTTTCATCTCTTCTTCTTTCACTTCACTCTTTTATACAATCATAATAAAAAATCGTTTGATCTCTTTCACTTTCTATACGTGAGTTTGTTTTGTTTTCATTTTTCTCTTTTATTAGATCTATAAAGTTTTCTTCCCAACTATGCCATTATTATTTTTTTACACATTTTTTATTTTGAGGATTCTAAGGTGTGTTTGAGATCCAAAATCAAAGACGAAAACGATGAAGATTTGAAAACCAAGATTGATAATTACCATTACTTTAAAAATGCTTTTTTTTATATAATTAGAGTGTGTTGTTCGATAAACAATCTAATTACATCGATGTATATTAGATCAATAATATGTGTTTCATAATCGATCTAATTTGTATTAGTATAAAACTATTACATGACCAAAATATTATTTTATTAAAATGAAGATTCAATTTTGGTCGAAATAATATTCCTTCAATTACACTTATTTCAAATTTAAATACATCAACTTGGCATAACTAAAATATAAAATACTAATATTTTTAATTAATTTATTTTTAAAACACGTGAATAAAAAATTGTAAAAATTCATAATGTTTCTTAGTAAATTATAATAGTGAAATTTAAATATAATTCAATCCGTATAAATGAAGTTTTGAAAAAGCTATACACGTGATTTATTCACGTAACACATACTGTCTTTTTCTTTTTTCTTTTTTCTTTTTTTCTTTTCACACTGAGGCATGGCACTACACAATGAAGATAATCATGACACACACAACACTACTCTGCAAATAAAAACCTTAGGACAGAAAAATATGAAAGTATAAAGCAGCAACAGATTTTTCTTCAGTAACATGTGTGTTTGAAAATATATGTATACCCCACCCTCCATCACTTTTATAGGAAGTGGAGGAACCACTCAAAAAGCCCCACTATGATCATACTGCAAAAAGCTATGGTAATCATTTTTATAATAATATATTCAAATTATTGACATATGGAAATATTGTCAAACACTTAAAATATACGATAATTATATTATTTTATTCTTGTGTTAATATTTTTCATTTCATGTTTTTGTTGCTTTTTACTAGTCATTTTCCGGCTTACCACATGGAAGATAATAGATACAATGCTTTCTTCATCTTTTTATAATTTTGTACGTGGAAGTTTTAATCTTTATCACCTATCTTAATCTTAAGTACATATAAGTACCACACACATTATATGTAAGTTGTGTATATACGAAGTTTACAAAAAATTTATATTATTAAAGAATCTTATTTTTTTTATCCCTACTAGAAAATTCATGGTTTTTTTCATTTTCTATATAATATTATCAACGTAATCCCTCCTGGGGTATATGTTTGATTCGAAAACCTTTGTAGTATCATTGTGAATATTATTTTTAAATAATTTAATACATTATGCTATTTTAAATGTGAAAATAAATCTTCATTGTAAAGTTCAAAAAATGCTTGGTTTGTTTATAAATGAAGTTATTGATTATTTTTTTTTTTATAATTTAGTTAAAAAAGTATTTTTTACGCATCGATAATAGTAGATCCACAAACACATGCAAGATGAATATGCATGTGATCGATATTGTTTAAGTTTAGAAAAAACAAATAACATTCTTCATGGTTTTATGCAACTCTTACAGACACTTTTATAATTTGGTGACAAAAAACGAGCCAATATAATATTCACAGACACCTAATAATTTTAGAATGGAATCAATATAATAAATATTTATTTATTGAAAAGTGGATTTTATTTGACACGATTTGTCGAACTGATAAGTTTTCATCACTTTAGTTGCTGTCTTTATATCATTTTAGGATCTGTTTTTATTCGCCCTTTTTCGGGCACACTGTCCCTAATCTCTGTCCCATCACATGCATGACTTTTATATATATATATTGGCATTTTTAAGGTGACATTTTATGTATTATTAAAAAATAAAACAAAAAACATTAGAGTAAAATTGTTACATATTATTGTTGTTTGATGCAGTGGCTGGGTTGTGTACCACATATACAAAGGCAGAAGAGTGAAAGCAAAACACACTTTACATCGTATCCTTCTTTTCAAATCTTTTAAACGTGTAATACATTATTTTTTTTGGCATATACAATTTAATCCAAAAAACGTGTAATACATTATTTTTTTTTCATATACAATTTAATTTTGGATTGACAATATTTTTTTTACAATATTTTAACATTATTTATGTATTATTATATAATTAGTCCAAAATCATTTTATAATCAATAATAATAATCATAAACACCAATATATATCAATCATAAAATAACATGTTAAAATGTTATAGAGAAAAAAAATGTGAAAATATCATTATCCTTTAATTTCAGTGGAACTTTATTGCTTTTGATTAATCATTTACCTTAACACCATCTCGGAGAAAATGGGTGATCTTTTATGTATACAGTAAAAATTCAAATTATTACTTTTATTTCATTTAAGAAGCAAATGGGTAATGACAGAATTTTCACTGTACTGTATAATTTACCCATCTCTCATTAATTGACGTTTTTAGAAGAACATTGTATAATGGTCAATTTTAATATTAAAATTTTACAAATTGGACTATTATTTAACAAATCAGTCAGTCTTATATTTATTAGGCACTTACACTATAAATCGAACATATTTACATATAAAAAGTATTTATCAATTTTTGAATTTTTGAATCGTAATTAAATTAATCATAACTAAAATTTTATTTTAATACTTATAAATATAAATATAAAATAAAAAGATATATGATAATATTTATTATAAATTTAAAATTTTAATATGAACATTAAAATGTCTTTAGTAAATACCTACATGTATGGTTTAGAATTTTAATATTGAGAATTAAGGATAACTTTATAACAAATACCTAAAACAACGTTACATGATTGAAAAAGAAAGATAAATAAATGTTTTCATTATGATTTTTCACCCTATACCCCGAAACATTAACTAAAATAATAGTAAAAAATTTGTTTAAGAATTTGCATAGATGATATAATATATAAAACCCGAAGCAAGTTGTTTATATGCACGTGATCTTGCTTAAGTATAAAAAAGCTAATCAGAATTTAATATAAGCATGACACAAGTTATCATAGTTTTGTGGTCCAATGTGATAGATATTCCGCGGAAGAGAATATTATAGTTGATGTCAAACACCGTGTATTCCATTTTCAGTTGAGTACTAAAATGTTCACACAGGAAGATAAACTATATAATAGTAGCAACAATTCGTGTGTTTATGACACTTGGTTTTATTTAATTATGGTTTAACTGGAGTAGTGAGAAAGACAAATGAAAAAATGATTGATTATGAGAGTTGATTAGACAATCAAATTAAAATGTCAGCAAAGTAAATGTGTTTATGGTTGGGCTTTGGACAGAGTGGTTGAATTGATCAATGTTAGGGTGTTACTCCCTCCACCACCCCAACTACTTCTGCACCTCCCCACTATTTTCTTTTATTCCAAAAATACTCTACACATTCCCACTATTTTTTTTTATTTCAAAAATACCCTACACCTCCTCACTATCCTTAACAATCTTTCTCTTTCTCTCTACATTAATGGAGCATTATCTTTCCTTTCTCTCTCTACATTAATGGAGCATTCATATGGCTTAAATTTAAACTTGTGATATATTGCAAAATATAAAATTGAGAGAAAACTTCAATATCAGTGCTTTTACCACTTCCATTTTATAAACTTAAAGGTTAGATACAAATACAAAATAATAAACATAATAATATTAATAGTAAATAATATATTATTATTATTATATACTAACTTTATAATGACGAAAAAACTAAATAAATATCAAATCTTTAACAAATAACTTTGCTTTTATATTTTAAGTATTTAATAATATTTTTATATTATTTATCTAATAAATTAAATACTTTATTCAAGTTATTTGAGTCAAACATGTCGATAAGTTAAAACATAATATAATGTTAGATATTAAATGTAAAAAAAACACACATATATATAAACATTTTTCTAGAAATTTAAAACAAAATTTTACCATTTATTAAGTGATTTGAAGAAAAAAAAATATTGAACAGTGAAAATAAGATTGAATCAAACTTAAGGGAAAGTGTAAATAAAATTTTACAATATATCACAAGTTTAAATCTGAACCATGTGAACGCTCCATTAATGTGGAGAGAGAAAAAGAAAGATTATTAAATATAATGGGGAGGTGTAGGATAATTTTGGAATAAAAAAAATAGTAAGGAAGTGTAAAGTATTTTTGAAATAAAAGAAAATAACGAGAAGCTCCAGTTAGGATGGTGGAGAAAGCAACACGCTCAATGTTATATTATATTTTTTTGACATTCCTACATGTGCACAGCACACAGACAGAATATATTATATTTGAAAATTTTGAAAAAAAAAATTTAAAACACATATTTCTTAGCAATATTTGGATACTGTATATATATTATTTTTTATTAATTTATTATTTATTTATTATTATATTGATATTTTAAATTTAATAAAAAAATAATATATCTTCAATATCAAAATATTGTAAAAAGTTTGTGTTAACGTATCATTATTATTATTTAAAAAAAAAAAATACTACTTCGATTTCACTAATTTAACATCTTACTAACCATGTTATTTCCTTTTTGACATATGTTATTCGGTAAGGATTCTTAAAAGGGAAAAGTTTTTTTTTTTACAATTTAAAAGAAGAATTTTTTTGCTGTAATAAATAGTTTGGTAATATTTTACTTTATAAATTGATATTTTTGTTTTCTCTTTTAATTGTTTGAAATGCATTATAGTGTTTGTTTGAAATGTATTATATTGTTTACTCGTTATCGTTAATGAATATATTGAAGGGACATTATACATTGACCATTGACCAGAATAGTAAAATATAGAGAAATGGTCTAAATTTTGTCTAATAAGAATGTTACAACATATAGCAACTTCCATGAAATATATATATATATATATACCTATTACGAAGATTGGTTTTATAACTGTCAAATTATGTCTTTTTTTCATTTTCTTAATAATTTTACTATTATTAATATAATTTTTTTTAAAAATTCTATTTAAAAAAATCAAATTGATTGGCTATAATAAGTTGATACACATGTGTCTAGTTATATATGTTTTGACTGGTATATATAAAGATAAATATAAATATTTTTAATGTGAAAATATTCTCAAATGTTACCTGTATATTATAAATTGTCTAAATAAACATGATGTGGGGAAAATTGAATTGTCACGTAAATAAATTTAATTTCAGAAGTAATCAATTTTATAATTAAAAATATGATGGTAATTCATACCTCCAATTAATAGATTATATTACCGTTTAATCATATATTTACTTCTAAGATGAAGATATGTGACGTGATTATTGCACGAAGATTTTACCTTCATTCTCTGCATCCATATGCAAATGTCAAACACTCAAACACTTTAAAATGTATGATGTGAAATTGATGTTATCACAATATTTTTTATGTGGCACCCCTAAATTACTAAATAATAACAAGATGAAAACTCTAAAATAAAAATTGGTAATGCAAACAACTCTCATCTCCTTCCATATGCATGTCTTCAATGCACCATCTAACGGTTCAAAGTTTATAACTATGTAACCCACTCACAAATTTTAGTGAATAAACGTGTAGTTGCATTCGGAGTAATGTTGTCCTCTCAATATGCAAAGTGCACTATAACATAAAGTAAAACATAATGAACAAGTTTTGTTAATAAAGTTTTCAATAAAAAAGTTCTCAATATCTTCATGATTAGTTTTTATGGAAAGCAATATCTCAATTTTTTACAAATATTCACACTCAACGTTTAATAAATATGTGAATATAGTAGCGTGTTGGTAAAGGATTTGTACTGTGCCGATTGGTACATATAAGCAAAATATCATGCCCGATTAGATAGGTTACAATTGAAAATAGTTAATAATTTAGCTAATATAAACTAGTTAGTATAATTAGATTTAAACGAAATTGAATGGTTATTAAATTAACTATAATCAGTTGACTTAAACATTGGAGACATTTCATGATGTATACTTCATTGGTTAAATAACAACTATTGGAAGTCTCACATCAACTAAAGATAAGATCAATTCATAATTTATAAGTAGGTGCAAATCTTACCCTACAAGCCGGTTTTATGGGATTGAGTTAGAATTAAAGTCCACTTTTAACATGATATCAAAATCATGGTTAGAACCTATCCTAGTGATATTTGTTGTTTGCATTCTACGTTACAAGTGACATAATATGGTATTGATTTTTCTCAATTTGACTGGAAGAGAAGGTCCTTGCTTGGTATTTTATATTGACGACGAAGTCCATAATTATTTTGCTACCATTCAAGTGAGATTCAGAGCCCAACTTGACCTAATCGTACTCGAAAACTTCCGAAAGGTTTTGCTCATTCCATTCTATAGTTGTGTTGACGTGAAATCTTCCCAAAAGTATCACCACTCCTTTCTCCTGCTTCCTGATCTTCGATCAGGTTTTTATTGATATCGAGACACTATTTACCTAAACCAAATTTTGTTTGGATTATCCGATCTATGACATTGCATGTGTTATTGGTAAAAAAAAAAAAGATAATGATAATTTAACAACATTTTTTTGACAACATTTTAACATCATCTACGTGTCATTTTGTGATTGGTCCAAAATTACTCCACAATCAATAATAATAATCATAAATACCAACATGAACTAATCACAAAATGACACGTAAATGGTGTTAAAATATTGTCAAAAAAATATTGCCAAATTATCATTAGGCTGGAGCGTGAGTAGTCTTTTACGAAAATAGCTGGTAAAGTAGATAAATTATTTTAAAAAAGAAAAACAGGCTTTTACAAAAGTATTCTTAAAGTGAATCAGTTTTTCTTTTTGAAAAACAATTTTCATATGTCTGAAAAGCTAAGGTCCCATGACTCTTTTTTTTCTTTTGTCGAAACTTTTAATGTTGTGCTTCTCTGCCCCATTTTGGCACCCATAATCGGGTCCCACAGTACCAGTGCAAACATACAAACAGTGGACCACACTAACTAAATTAAGGTCACAACATATTATATGATCTATTCAAAAACTGTTTAAGACCCTTCATTGTCACTTACACTCATGAAGACTAGTGGTTCAAGGAGGATTTTTACTTTCATAAATAAATTAGAACAAAATTTTAAAAAGTTATATATATTTTTTATATATTAAAATAATGAATAAAATGCTCGTTTTTGTATTAATTAATTAAGAGAATAAATTATTTTCCTTTTGTGAATTTTAAAATAAATCAGTGACATTTGTATTTAAGTATTTCACATAAAGAATACGGCCATACTAAATTACTAAAGCGAGCTTCAATTCCATTTTTAACATGTTATATTTTTTTATAGATAACATTGTTTAATTTAAATCTATCTCCATAAATAAACGTAAAAGTTAAATATTCAAATATAATCTTGAAATCACTTCATGTTTCTTATTAAATTTAAATATATTATATTTGTAAATATGTTATAAATTATTGGTTGTTTATTGATTTGATATATACTTATTTGTCTTATTGGTTGTCCATTGATTCTTCTTTATCAGATTTTATATTTGATTTGTATCTTTTTATGGTTAAATTTAGTATAAATAATACTTTTCCTATTAAATTAGTCTCATTCTCTTTTATACTTTTTCTTTCTCCCTCTTCTTATGTTTATTATCAACTTTAATTCATAACATCTTATCAACAAGATGTTTTAACCAAATATTATTATTAGTAATATTTTGTGTTAGTTTTAAAAATGTTAAACTTTGAAAATTTTAAATTTGTGGTCCTTAATATTCTAATAAAGAATGTCTTACATCAAGGTTAGATGTTGAAATACAGGGCAATGAGTTTTAGTGATGTAATTAAAGAAATAAATGAAGCGTTTAGGAACTAATTTACTTTTACAGCAATAATATCATGAAAAATAATTTTACAAATATTTTGAATTTATTTCATATCTTCTCATGGTTGAACTTCTCGTGGTTGAACAAAATACTGAGTTTTGATGAAAAATTATGAAATCGTCCAACTAACTATGCTCAATTCCTAAAAGTTAATGCAACAATTCTGACTCATTTTTTCATACTACATGGTTATGGCCTTGGACATGGTCATGCTAATGATCATGATTATAAACATAGTCATAAAAAAAACTCCAAAAAGAGACATTTTATTGTTAGAAGTGGAACAATAATTTGAAAAGGAAGAAAAAGTGAAAATAATGACAAATAATATGAAAATATATGTTATTATTATGGTAACAAAGATCATTGGAATCATACTTGTTGTACACCAAAGCATTTTAAAAAAAATACAATTTGCTTATGATGATTTTGGTTATGATTATATGAATATCACTAATCTTGATATTGTTGTATTATTTGTTAAACGAGATGGAAACCGAAAACATTGATCATCTCGTTCACGATGAGAATGTTAATATATATATATATATATATTGTGTAAAATTTATCTACAAAAATTATTTTAGAGTTTAAAACTTAAAGTTACGAAACTAGTAATATAAATAATGATTTATAATTTTTATAATTTGATTACATGTCATGGTATAAAATATTAAAATGATCATATAAAGTAAATATCGATCAAAGAAGTATATTAAGACGAGGAACGTCCAACATTGTTACAACAAGAGCCAGAAAAAAAATGTTATGGAGTTCATTCTTTAAACAAACATGAGTGCCTTATAAAAAGACAAGAATGACATAAAGTTTATTCCACTGATGCATAGTTGGAAGATAAAAACATAAATACATTCAAACATTACTTTATAAATAAAGGAAACATTAGTGGTAAGTACTGTGTGTAACTAAAGCGAGCATGCTAAAGTGAATAAACAAGTGAATGATAACATATAAGAGAAATTATTTTAGATACGAGATTAATTTGATGTAGTATTTATATGCCTTCTAATTATAACTTATTATGTGAAGAAGAATTTTAGACAAAAAGATTAGTTTGATATATCCATTTTTTTATTAAAAATAGTAATAGAGTGATATATAAGATATTTAAAATTAATTATAGTTATATTTATTATAAATTGCATTTAATTTTATTTATAGTCGTAAAACTATCACTGAAACAATTTATAACTATATATATTATTGTTTAAAGACAAAATATAATTACTTTAGACAAAAAATATAAAGAACTTCAAAATAATTTATTTCAAAATTAACAAGCTCATATTTTTGGTTTAACAAAAGACAATTTAACCTGCGTGTATTAAATAACACCATCATTCTATTGTTAAAAACAATATGATAATGAGGATGTATAAAGTTTGATAATGCTAACTACTTATTTAGGGTACTCTTTTATTATTGATTTCACTACATTTATATTAAAATATAAATAATTAATTTTATTAATTAAAATTGACTTCATTATATACAGAAATATAGAATAATTAATTTTATTAAGTAAAATAATATAAATTTGTATAATAAATTTTCTAAAGACAAAAACATTATTTTTTTCTTTTATATCTACAACCTTTTTTTAAACACAAAAACAATAACGTTTTTTAAATTATATTTTTTTGTCTTTTTTAATACAATTTTTTTATGTTTAATTATATTTTAATGTTTAGCAAGATTAAAAGGAAATATAAATTATTAAAAAGAATGTGAAATGATATAATAACATCAAAATTATTTTATTATTAATTTTTTGTGTGTATCAAATAATTATCAATTACAAGTGTATAATACCTATATATACATATATATATATATATATATATATATATATATATATATATATATATATATCTATATATATATATTTTGTTTAGTAAATAACATTTAAAAAATTTCTATTGTTTTGTATTTAAACTCCAAAAAAAAATTATAATCCAACATCCAAATTCCCAAACATGAAAATAGCACTAAAATGGTATAATTATAATTTGTCTAACTGCATGAATCATTTATCAAATCTTAATATATGTGTTTTATTCATGGAAATTCTTTTGCAAAGATTGAGTCATGTGTCGGACCTCAAAATAAGCTTCTTATATTTTAAAAAAATATATATAAATTTGTCCTTTTGGGCTTAATTAGAGGGTTTGATGAATGGATTTTTGAGTGTTTCACGAAAAGAATTTTTGACCAGATTCTTTGATCCAGTTTTCTCCTTTTTCGAAAATATTTATTGCATTTCTCTTTCTGTTTTGGATTTCAAGTTTGGAAACCTCTTTTTGTTTTTTCCATTTTCTCTCCTCTTTTTCACTTTGTCCATCCTTTTCCAGATAAATTCATAAATCAGCTTCTTGTTTTATAGTTTTTTAATAAACTTAAAACTACCAAAAATATTATTTAAATTTTTCATATCAATTTTAAATGTCAACTTATTTTTAATAAATTAAAAAACGTCATACAATTTATTTTATAATTTTTTAAAAAAAATTAAAAACTAATAAAATAAATTAATAATTAATAATTAAATTATAAAATCATAAACATATACAATAAATTAAAAATTTATAAATAATCAAATATAGTTAAAAAAACACCAAAATAATAATACTTAAGACTAACTAACAAATATTTTACATTTTTTATATCAATTTTAAATAAATTTATCAATTTTTAATAAATTAAATAAATTCATATAGATAATTTAAATAAACATTTAGAAATAATATAATAAAATATTTTAAAATAATCAAATAAATATTTATGAATAATATAATTAAAAATTAAAAAAAAACTGTAAAAAACATGTATCAGATATCTATATGAAAAAAAGCATCTTTATATCAAAATCCGATGCTTAGTTTGTAAATATTTTGTTTTATAATTTAATTTTTTATATTTTTTTAATGAATTTAAAACTACTTAAAATATTATCTAATTTTTTCACATCAATTTTAAATTATCTATTCTTAATAAATTAAAATATGTCATATAATTTATTTTATAAAAAAATAAAAAAGGAAACGGTGTAAAAAATATCGGATCCGAAAGAGAAGCATCGGATTATGACATCCGATGCTTAGTTTATAAATCTTTTGTTTTATAGTTTAATTTTTTATAACTTTTTAATAAATTTGAAATTACTAAAATTTTATTTAACCTTTTTTTTTTCATATCAATTTTATATACCAATTTATTTTAAATAAATTAAAAAACATCATACAATTTATTTTATAAAAAATTTAAAAAATAAAAAACTAATAAAATAAATAAATTATTTATAATTAAGTTATAAAACCATAAACTAATACAATAAATTAAATATTTATAAATAATTTAACATACTTAAAAAATACCAAAATAATAATAATTAAGAGTATCTAAAAAATATTTTAAATATTTTATATTAATTTTAAATATACTTACTAATAATAGTTAAACAATTTGGTCAACTATTTCATTTAGTTTTCACCAAACATCATTGAGCAAATCTGAAACTTGGAGGTGCAAATGAAATCCTTGGAGGTGTAGGGTGAAATACCCTAGATTTTTTTGACTGTATACAGCAAGTTGGGCTAGGAATTCGGATGGGCCGTCTTTTCCTGTCTTAGGATGATGTCTATCCTCCCTACTATCACCTTACGCCGTGGACCAAGTAGACCGTGATAAGCTCCTCCCATCTCCTCCGCCAGATCTCAGCATCTCCGCCGCTGAACTTCTCCTCGGCATTCTGTCTCAGTCTCTCATTCTCGTAATCTCTCTCTATCTCTCTCTCTTCATTTCACTTTTGAACTATAGTTGCAGTAACATTTGTTATGAGTTTTGGTGTATTGGTTCGTTTGACCTATGTGTTTGAGATTGCAATGGTTTTTGTGTATAACTAATGTACGAATAAAGTGGATCTCCCGTTATGCAGGTTGAAGCTTGATAAGGACGGTCAACATGTGCCGGCAGAATTCTCTGGCGCACCATTCTGGTGAAGAAGAAATTGCGGCTGACGAGAGCCTTTTGGTTTATTGCAAGCCTGTTGAACTGTACAATATTCTCTACCGCCGTGGTCTTCAAAATGTAAAACAATGAATGCATTTGTCTTGCTGTATTGAATTTGTGCCGTGTTTTGATTTTGCCAATCTTTAATTTGCTCTTCGCTGTATCCTTATTAGAATGGTCCATTGAGTCTACCGCCGTGGTCTTCAAAATGTAAAACAATGAATGCTTGTGTGTCTATGTTTTCTTCTTTTATTTCTGGTTAGTTGAAAACTGCATTTTTCAGCCTCTGGTTAGAAGTTTTTAAAAAATGTTATGAGCTGATATGGCTCGAATCCAATTGAATATCCTAAGGAGGAACCGATACAATTTGTATGAAACTTCAGCACATAATGGGTCTTATATTTGTTGTTGGATTAACTTAGGTTCCAACATTTGTTTTCAGAAAAAAAAAAAAAATTTCAAAGTTTGATTGATTGAGTCTTCATATGTGATTTCTCTTGCAGCCTTCCTTTCTTAGCAGATGTTTGCGCTATAAAATTACAGCAAGGCAGAAAAGGAGGTAATTATTCCTTCCAAACACTGTATATATGTATTATTTTATTAAGGGTTTAACATATTTTCGGCTACTAAACTTTTCGGAATTTTTTCAGTACTTAAACTAATTTTTTAGTTTGGTCCCTATACTTTTCATCTGTTAATAGTTTTAGTTACCACTGTCAAGTGACTTAACAACTATGATGGCAGTGTTGTGACTTGTCACATCTTTAAAGAGTCTGATGAGATAGCCATCTCTATTTTTTTCCGTAATTGTGTGTTTTTTTTTTAATCTTTACACGTCCAAATTAGTTGATAACGTCAAATTAGATGGAACAATTTGGGCGAAGACCATGTTGACAACGCTGTATGAAATGCTGTAAAGTAGCTATTACAACTGAATGTGAGCCATTTGGCACAACCAAGCCTCATCCCCCTCAAGCTTGAGGCTTCAGGGCTGCGTACCCTCTGGGATGGATCGGTCCTTCTGAACCTCATTGCTTTTCAAGCTTGAGGCTCTGGGGCTGTATTTTCTCCAGGTTGGATTGACCTTATGAGCCTCATTTCTCTCTGACTTAGGTTCCGAGACCGTGTATTATCTTAGTTGGAATAGTTTTCTTAGCCTATCACTCGCTGAGTTTGAGGCTCTTGGCCATGTCACCTCTGGGTTTGGATTGGCCAAAATCGGACCTGAACGACCACAAACCAATCATTAATAACCATACCAAATTACACCTAAATTTGGCTTCTTTGAGTTCACAATTTATTAGGAGGATCCCTCAGTCCTCGCCAATTATGAACTATCTGGAGCACTGAGTACCTTTCTCCAATATGATCGCCAAGGCTTAGGCATATGTGTGTGTGTGTAGTGCCTCCCAATGAGGATGGGGCAGAAGAAAAAAATGGTATACAAACCAGTTGATTACATCATCTGCTAACTCTATTAATTGATGACAGGAGACTAGCACTCTTACTAGAGAAAAGTATACGAACCAAAAACACTAAAAAATGGTGTAGTAACTAAAACCAAAGTTTGGGAGCCAAAAAGATAATACCTTTTCATTAATACTGGCACCAGTCCTTAATACAAGTCACTTTAAACATAATCACAGGGACCAATAAAAGTAACTAATTCAGTTGATTTTGTGGAACTACAAATGAGACAAATTTATCATCATTATTAGTGACTTTTAAAATTATTTTCTCATTATTTATTAATAAAAACACATATTTGTAATATTTAATACGTGCTAAGAAGGAAAATCAATAATGCTTCATAGAAACTATAAAATGCCTTATAAAAGAACATCAATTAAGAATCGCAGGAGTACTTAGTTTCATGACTCCATTTACACTACTGTTCATACTATTTTCTTGTGCAGCTGGATTATAATTATTGACTGATTAATTTAATACATCATTTCACATCTATGTTTTTCCTATTTTGTAAAAGGATAATTAAGTGATAATATTCAATAAAAGAAATCTAAATTTTGGAGAATCTGAGTTTCTCCTGCAATATATATATATATGTATATATTTAAGGGAGAAAAGTTAAAATCTGTCTTCATTACTCACCTAAGGAAGCTGCTTACGTCTTGAGGTGATAAGTGCTGAGAAACATATACATCACTGAACAGAGGTCAAGAAAGGGATAGAATAAAGTATTTGACTATTTTGCGCTATGTTTCTATATAAATTACCTAGGCTAGCATTACATCCATGGTTACAATAAAATATTAAGCAGGTCAATTTACAAAATCCAGAGCTACTTTCTGCGTATTGTCCCAAGTCCCAAATGTAATCCTACCAGCAATTTGTTTTCAACATTCTGACTATTTTGCACCATCTTAATCACAGTTAGAAAGCTTGATTATTTTTTTTTGGAAAATTTACAATTATTAGCCTACACTAAAGGAATGCAATGCCTGAAGTAAACGAGAATGTGGTACAGTAAGGGTAAGCACTTCCTTGAAGGGTCAGCACCTTGACCAGTAAATGATCATTACTCTATTTCTGACAAAAGTTAGTCTTTTAATTGTATTAGATTTTTTTTTTCTTTTCTGTATAAGCCAACTTCAAAAGTGTAGGGATCTAAACTTCTAAAGGTAGTGGCTGTGTTTTCATTGTTTCTGGCTGGTGGATTGGTTTCTAGTTTAATTTTAGCAATATACAGTTGGATCTTTGTTAAATTTACATTTAACAACTAGTTAATTGTAGAAATCTTACTGAATAACAATTATTGTAATAAGGAGTTCATATAAATTAATCTTTATTTCTTAGTTCTGTTGCATTGGGTGTAACTAAAATACTTGATGTGCTTTATGTTTTATAGGTTGAGAGCAGGAATAGTGATTTTCAATTATAGGGACCACTACAACATGCTTCGAAAGACAGAAGGTACAACATATTATACAACACTAGGTCAACATTGCATATTACTCTTGCTGTCATATGCTTGCATGGTTTAAGAAGAGCAATCAAACTAGCTGTCAACGTGTTATCATTTGTTTATGGTTGAAAGCTTTTGACTGCAGACTTGCATATATTTACTATTTGGATGAATAAGAATTTTTGACAATGCTAAGATGACTGGTTTTTTTTCATTTTTCTTTATTTTTGTCATCCTCCTTTCTTTGATAATATATTTTTTTCTTAAAAGAGAATTTCAACACCAATGAGGCATTTCTGATCTCTTTATGAATACAGTGACTGAAGACTTTTCTTGCCCGTTTTGCTTGATGCAGTGTGGAAGCTTTAAGGTATGAACCGTGGGTTGTACTTTTATTGTGCTTTTCCCATTTATAATTTAATAATTAGGAGAATTATTATCCCTCTTCACTGTTTTAAAAGTAGGTGAAAACTCTGAAAACCTTCATTCTTGAAAAATATATTGAATTTATTTGATATAATGATTCTCTTCTTTCGAATGCTAAATGTAATATTGCTTTGAGGTGGTAAATATTGATTAGATATACTTGGGGTCTTTAATATGTCTTGCATATCTAAATGTGCTATTTTTTCTGGAAGATATTTTTCCAATTTGAGTTGTAAGCTTAGATGGCTACTTAATGATGCGTTGTTTTCCACCCTTCTTTTGGCTATATATCATGTGCAAAGTTTTACTATGGAATCACATGAACTTGCTGTTGAAAAGTTTATATATATATATATATATATATATATATATATATATATATATATATATATATATATATTCATAGCTAATGTAATTTTCCATTTTCTTAGTTATTGCTCAGTATTTATTAATAGTATTCTCCTGCAATTTTATCAATCTCATTTTATCTGTGCAGGGTTTGCGACTTCATCTATGTTCATCACATGATCTATTCAACTTTGAGTTCTGGGTTAGCAGTTGTAACTAAAAATTATCTTTAACACACTGATTCTTCTTAATGGCTTCGAGTTTATTCTTTTTATAATATTGTAGGTTACTGAAGATTACCAAGCAGTGAACGTGTCAGTAAAAGTCGATATATCGAGATCAGAGGTCAGAACCTTGTTCAAATTTGATTTGTAGTAAATGGTTTATTTTTTCTTAGTGATTGTCAATTGTTCACTAAATATTTTGCGGTTTTAATTATCAAAAGCGTCTCATGGTACTGTTAGCAAAAAAAAAAATGCTCGTTGATCTAGCCCAATGATAAAGTAGTGTCTTAAGTGGAGTAAACTTGACTGATGTCTTCATAAAATGATTGTCTTATTGAATGCGGTCTCTCTAGTGATAGCCCAGAAAAGTGATTTTTGGATTGCTTAGCTTCATTTTGCAGCTGTGGAGGTTATCTTTGTCATATTCTGTACTACTTGTGGTGTATGTAAAATTGGTCACGTATTTGAGTAACATGTATGCGCAGTATGCTTTTGTGCTGCCATATTGAAGTGACTAATAATCTGACATTAATTAAGGATCTACATCTTATGCTTGGATCAAATGCGGATCATGTCTGTCTTGTTAACTTTTTTCCCTTTGCAAATGGTGCCAATTGCTCAGTGACCAAGTGGGCTAGCAATAATCTGATTGCCGGGTCATATTCAATAGAACATTTTGCTTGGGTGTCATTAGTTTAATTAGAATGAGATGAATTTTTTAATATTTGATTGAATTCCCTTCATTTGAAATGTATTATTTAGTTTCTTAACATATATGTATCTGCATGCAGAATGTTGCTGATGGAATAATTCCACAATTGCAAACCTTCTTCTTCTGGTTGGTTGTGGATATTTATTAATCAATTCATATAATTTCAGCAAGATTACGAAATTTAAATTATTCAATGAAAAAAAATTGTACAGTTCAAGGCCTCGAAAGCGTAGAAGAAAGGACTCTGTTCAAAATGAAAAGCGCAGCAATGTAAAATTCATGGAGTTGGATTCACCTGAAGACATACAGAACGGATTTGTACTAAAGGATGATGGTAGGAAATGTACTTTGATACCTGATGTGTCTATATTTAGAAACAATATTTTTTATATGCATGGTAGGATTTATTTTTTGTATGTGTACAGAGCGCAAAAACGACTAAGATGCCTTGAGATTTTTCCTTAAAACATGCTAGAAGAGTAAACTTCTTATTTTCTCTGAAAAATTGTAAAACGAAAAGAAAATTGGAGGATGCAATAAATATTGGTGCTAAACTGTAAAACAGAGAGGTATCCTGCACTATTGGTATATTGTAAAACGAAAAGAAAATTGGAGGATGCAATAAATACTGGTGCTAAACTGTAAAATAGAGAGGTATCGTGCACTGTTGGTGGAATTTTACCAAAGAAAATAAATGTGTAAGAGAAAAATTAAAAAGGTTTTAGGGGAGGTGTTAGGATGACTCTTCATTCTTGTGTTTGTTTCTGCTCTTTTGCTATGTTCTCATTTGTCCAAGACACACACCACAAACACTCTTGGAAGGGATGACTAAGTTGTTGCCTTATAACATTTATTTTCGACGCACAAAGTGCTTCAAAACAATGAAAAACTCCTTAGATCTCCCTTTCAAAATAAAAGATTGCAGTTTGTTGGATTACTTTTACTGCAGTATATATGAAATATTTGTTACTTACAAGTAATGTCTATACAATTCTGTGGGATGGACTGAAATTCTAAAGTTGTAGATATCCTACGCTGCAAAGGGGAGAATGTGTCTAGAACATCTCGTAATGAGAAGATACTGCTTAGTGGAAGAAATGATGGAGGGAAATTTGGTCCTGATCATCCTGGCACCATGGACGACCTTGAGCATGTTGAATCCAGTTTCAACATTTCTGGTGTTTCGATTGCCATGCCTCAATCTTCTGGAGACCCTGAATGTAGTAAATCAATATGTAAAAGTGATCCTGCTCTGCCTGCTAAATCAAAGAAACTAAGCATGGATCGATCAGACTCGAGAAAGTATGTAAATAAAGCCTTTCTCTTTTTCTATTTTTTTAATTTTAAGAATACAAGATTCAGTTGTAAATGAAGGCTTCACTATTTTTTATTTCATTCTTATTGTTTTGTAGTTATTTCTATTGTTCTTTCTTAGATGTTGTCGCTATTAATAAACAGTTTATTATGTCAAGTCTGGTATCATAATTGTAGTTTCTGGTAAAGTGGTATTTTTTTTTAAACCTTTAGTTGTATTTTTTGAAGTCTAAGAACAATTTAATTGATTGATTTAAAACAATGCAAAGTCAACTACATTTGTAGATGTTTAAGCTGTAGAATATTTGTATTGTATTTCTGTTACCCATGATTTAAATTCTTTAGCGTATGCAGACACATCATTACTAATACCATTGGCATCTGTGATATGGCTTTATTGTTTAGTAATTTTTTTTTTAAACTTTGCATAGCCTTGATATTTGATTAATTGAGAGGATTGTGATACCCATAGCCTTTTTTCCCTATATTTGTCATGAATATCCTGATTTGGGCATTTAAATTCTGTTTTTTAATTCAAAATTGTTTATCCAGCCGAATGCTTCTGCAGAAGAGAGTGTTCTTTCACTCACACAGAGTCCAGGTGATTAGTTATCTTTGATCTCTCAAATTTATTATCTGCATGTGCGGAATAATCTCTTTGATGCATGGAATTTTTATGTATAAACTTAATTGCTAGAAGTGAATCACAGGCTTATGTGATTTTTTAACTGTAGAAACCTTTTGTTTTTATTTAAACAGCTTTCGCTTTCATGCATAACTTTACTACTAGTCTTCTAATCTTCATTTTATTTATTGCTTGATGTTGTAAATTTGATTTTGAATAAACCCGAGTATATGGGGATCAATATTTATTAATATTGTATTTCCTAATCTCCTAATTATGAGAGCTCATTTTCTCATATTCTAGAAACAGTGATGGAATCTTCTGTTCTTGAAATTGTGGAGATTTTTAGGTAGGGAAGGAGGAAAGGAAAACAGGCTAGTGAATAATCAGAAATTGATGTTTTGATGTATCCTAAATATATAGTATCTGCCCTTATTTATTATTGAGAAATAAGTGATAAAATATGGAAAATACTCGTAAAAGATCATAATATACAATAAAACTGGATATTCATGAATTAATTCATTTTTTTATAACTGCGAAGCAGGAGTTGTTTGAGGGATTTTTTATACGGTTGCTTATTGAAGGTGGTGCTAGTTATGCGTAGAGAAGAGAAGGAAAGAGGGTATGAGACTTGTTTGTTATGAATTGTTGGAACCTAGGGTTAGCTAGTTCTCTGGCTTGGGTGCCCTGACTCTTTCTCTCTATATTTGAACCCTTCATCTAGCTTAATAAAGTGTAACATTATATTATAATAAATGAAATTTACCTTGGTTGTGGATTTTTTTTTTAATGCTTATCAATATTTGATTTTCGTAAGCACTGCCTAACTTTTGTGTGCGTTAAATGAAGCCTATGGCACCAGAACAAGTGTTGTCAGACCGTGACAGTGAAGATGAAGTTGACGATGACATTGCAGATCTTGAAGATAGAAGGGTAATCTTGAAACCTTTCAATTTATTATGTCTCTAATTTTTCCCACTTTTGTCTATGTCCAAATGGTGCATTTGAATTTATTATTTCTGGGCCTTTTGTAAAGCACAGGAACATTATTAAATTTAGTATAGAGCCTAATTGCCGTGTCAAATTTGACTGAAATTATGCTCTTTTCATGTTGTAAAGAATTCCTTGTTCAGTTTGGTCCTCCCTACCCTAGTTGCTTCTCTAAATCTTTGTGCATTTCCCATTGAATATTTACGGGGCAACAAACTGATATTAATCATGATAATTTATTGTTGAATTGCAATGTTGCAGATGCTTGATGATTTTGTGGATGTTTCCAAAGATGAAAAACAACTCATGCATCTCTGGAACTCCTTTATGAGGAAGCAAAGGTATTTAATGATGACAGCTATATATTAAACTTTCTTTAGTTTTCTTTCCCCCTCATTAATAACACTAGTTTGCTTGTTAGGTTTTTGCATGAGAAAAAAACCATCATTCTGTATTGTGTGTATGATTCTTGTTGGTTACTCATGTTTTTACCGTTGCAGGGTGCTGGCGGATGGTCATGTGCCGTGGGCCTGTGAGGCATTTTCCAAGCTTCATGGAAAAAAGCTGGTCACATCTCCAACTTTATTCTGGTACTCCTATCTTCCATTAATATTTCTCTAATTTCATGGAGTTTTCCAACTAAAAGGAATAATGCTGAATGATTAACGTCCCTCATAGCATGGAATGACGAGTTTTTGACTGAATTCATTACTTCTAGTAGTACTTTAGGGACATCAGATCAACCATACTTTGATTTATAAATTTTTTCTTCAAACTTCAACTTATTTTGTTTATTTTTGAGTTCTGTTTTTAGAAAATATGCTTTGATGCAGCAGGTGTTGGAGGTTGTTCATGATTAAACTTTGGAATCATGGTCTTCTTGATGCCTGCACAATGAACAACTGTAACAGAACATTAGATAGTTACAGAAACGAGGGATTGGGTACTAGCAAATAAAGAACGAAAAGAACGAAAGGAAACTGACTCAACTATAAAGAATATACAGTCTTCCCTGCCTTATATTTTGCTTGACAGCAGGTTCCCATTTTCGTATTTGCATAATTTATTATGATTTTTTTTGGCTAGTTTTGGCCTGTACATCGTATCAATATTCCCATTGTATTGAGATTGAAATGAAATTTAGTTTATTCTCACAGAAATTACATTTCTGAATCGTATCTTGTCCTAGAAATATAAATTTTATTATAATCATAACAATGTATAAAGTACCAAAGTTTTATTACTTCCATGTTAAATTTTTGCTGGGTATTTAATTTTTTTCTTTGCCACCATATTAACTTTAATGGCATTTAATATTTTAAAATGCTGAATGGCTCCCACTCCGACCATTAGCTGATTTTTCTTGATATGTTGGTTATTAGAAAAACAAATTGTTCTTAACCCATTTTCACTGCCTACAAGATGAAAAGTTGATAACTTCACAGGTTCTTTTTATTTTTTTCCTTTTTCTCTTGAATTGCCAAGAGAAGTTCCCCTTGCAGGAAATATGTAAATAACACTTTTAATCAATTTTAGCAATTGAAAAATATCAAAGTAATAGAAAGTATTATGATACACACTGTTAAAAATAGAACCAAACAACTCTGCATTAAATGGGTGTGGTTATGGATAACATCTTATTTTTTAATTGGAGAATAGGGATGGAGGATGACTATGTTATATTTGTCTTGTCCTGTTTCTATGTTTATTGTAATTAATAAAATGCTCAGTTTATTTCACAACTTAAAAACAGATGTGCGTGGATATATATATATATATATATATATATATATATATATATATATATATATATATATATATATATGTATGTATTATTAATTTTTATAAATTTTTTTTCTTTACACATTTTCTTCTTCTTTCATCTAATTGGTTGGCTTATTTTACATTATCTTGTCATTGCCCGTTTTTTTTTTTCAAATGATGTATTATCTATCTTTTGTGAATTAAATTGTTTTTAAGTCTTCTGTTTGATTATATTTGTGTATTTTAATATTTCTTTTTGTGGTTTATTTTTCTAACATGAAAATGTATGATTTTAATTTTAAATATTCAATAACATAAATTCGTAATTTATTACCGTAATACGAAAAAAATTATCTTTATTATTATTCTTTTCATTCTTAATTTTTATTTCATTACATAAACATAAAAAGTTAAAAAATTATTCTTTCAACAGTTCTACTAGTTCATTTTTCAGAATGTCTTTTTAAATCTTCAATGTATTTTTTAACTTATTATATTTTGTAGGCACACATTTAATTTTTTTTACTTTAATATTTTTATTTATTACTTTATATCATGTAAAATATTATTTCAATAACTTTTTATATAATTACTTTTATTTTTTAATTCATTTTCATTATGTACTTTTAACAACATGGGTTTTATAAACAAATTTATTTGTTATAATATAATAATTTAATATTATTGTTATAAATTTCAAAAGATAAAATATTTATGTTTAAATTCAAATTATTAATAGTTTAAACATTTGTTTGTATGTGATTTCATTTGAGTAATATATTATAATTTTTATTAATGTATAAAAGAAAATAAATTTTATTATAATTTAGAGAAAGAAAATAAAGAAACATTTAAAATGTTCATAAATTTAAATATTTGCTTGCTTTTTATAATTTTTAAGAATATTTTTTAACTTAAATTTTTTTATTTCATTAACATTTTCAAAAATAACGAATGTTTTTCGTTACTATGAAATTTTATTTAGGTGTAATTGTGTAAGTTTTTGTATAATTATTCTACTTTTATCTAATTATTATTTGTTATTTTAATTTGAAATTCATAAAATTATTATTTATTTTTAAATATTTGGCATTAATTACGTTTATTTGACCATAAATATTTAATAATATTATATATTTTTTCTAATTTGTATTAATTTTATAAAAATTAATTAACTAATATTAAAATAATAATAAAGTAAACATGGGAACATGTACAAAGTGAGGATGAAATGAGAAAAAATAAATTATATTCATTGAATATGTAGATAGAAATGGTTTCAAACTTTTACTTAAATTAAATAATTAAACTTATTATCCCTTCTTAAAAGAACCATTTCGAAAGTATTTGAGATGTTCCGAAAAAGTTATGTTATTTTAATAATACATTTCGTGTAGAAGTGTTTTAGAAAAACTATTTTAAAAGACATTATTAGGATTCCGAAAAGTTTATTCTAGAAATCCAACCCAAAATTCATTTTCCAAAATACATTTCATATGTATTGAAAATTCTATTCCAAAAATCACATTTAAGAAATTTCATTCCAAAAATTGTTTTAGAAATTTTGTTTTGAAAATTTTAGAAAGCCCAAAAGTTTGAAAAATATATAATCTGAAAATTACTTTTCCGAAAAAAAAAATGATCATTTTGAAAATTTAAAATAATGAACTAAGAAATTATGAGAATGCAATAAGAAAAGTCATAAGATTATCAGTAAGGTTTTTTATTAACCCATTATCCTCATTATTTATTTATTTATTAATTATCTTTTGGTGATTATTTATTTTATTAACCCAAAATCTGTTTTTCATCATAAACTATTATAAAAATTTATATTTTATTTTTAAATTAAATTATAGACATTCTATCTTTAAATTTTATTAAACTTATACAAAATATTTTTTTAACAAATGACAAGTGAAGTTTAGTTTAGAGATGGAATATAGTTTTTGATAATAGATTTCGAATGAAAACCATATTTAGTTTTATAGTTTTTAAATTTATTTTAACACTTTTAAATTTCCTATAAATTAATGAAAAAAATTGATGATGAATTTAACATTTCTTTTATCGATATTTTTGACTTGAACTAATTTTAAGTTATGTACAAGTAAGTTAAATGTGTAAAAATAAAAGTTTGGAAGTTGATAAGAATTTTAAAACAACCTTTTACTTTCAAATAAATAAAAAAATACTTAAATTCAATTAGTCGGTCGTGAGAAAACTTTATTGTTTTCAAACGCGTCTTAGGAAAAGTGGCGCCAATTACTCGGCGCCAAAATTTAAAAATGGTAATAAATACTGTAAAAATTTTGGAACGAAAAATTGGCATTACCCGCTTTACTTTCTTGTCGTGGAAGATCGTAGCTTGATGAACGCATTTTGATGGATTCGATCCCAAGCTTTGAAGGCCTGAATTCTCAGGTATAAACTAATTTTCCCATTTTCCTCCATCACCAACTGTTTCTTCATTTTCTTTTTTCTTTTCAGGTTCCCAATTTGCGGTCTTCTTTTTCATTCCCTTCTGGTTCGAATCAATTACTTCTCAAAACTTATCAATTTCCTGTTAATGTTGAAAGTTATCTCCTTTTGATTTCCGTGTCTTGTGGGTATGCATGTTAGAGCCCCCTGATGTTGGGAATTGGTTCTCTAGCTATGAGTATCAGTCTCCCGACCCGGATTCGAATTTTAGAGTTAAAGATTCTGCTTTCACGGAAAACGAGTCTCAGGGAGATGGTGAAGAAGTTGTAGAAGAAAAGGTTAGGATTCGAGGTCTACGGCCTGATAGGGACAATGTAGGTCATGAAGAAGAGGATAATCATAACGAAGAACAGTGCATGAACAAGGTGAATCTTCTTCTCATTATTTATTTATTTTTGAATCTCCCTTATTTGTATTTATGGGTTGAGTTTTAATTTATGGCTTTTGAAGTTAGACACTCATATGTTAAGATGGAGATTTTAGAACTTTATCTGTTTTTTTTCTTGCAGAATCTTGGACCTTTCAGTTCATGTTCACTCCTTTCTGGTTTGTACTTTGTCTTGCTTCTTGTAGGATTTCTTTTTCAAAATTGAGCTATGGTTGTGTTTTCAGTCCTGCATAATCAATTATCTCAGCTTTTTTGTGTGTGCCGTTTTCCTTTTTCTGATTCAGAGCCTCCTGACATCAGAAACTGGTTTTCCAGCTATGTTTACGAGTCACCTGAGTTTGATACATGTAGTATTTTAAGAGATGAAGTTTCTGAAGAGAACCACTGTGAGAAGTTTGATTTTGAAGTCGTGAAAGCAGACGGAAGCAAGCCTGCCAATGGCTACTTGAAAGGGTGTGTTGAGCACAATGACTCCTCTAATAATAAAACAAAGGTAAAAGCAAAAAAGCAGCCTTAATAGGGTGCTCGGTACTCTTTTTTTATTCTATCCAAACCTTTCATTTTTCTAATTACCTCTTTAAATGTCACATATTTACTCAATGAAATTACATATGGTTATGGTTTCTGATGAGACTGAGTGAAAGTAAGCTAATAAATATTTATGCTCAATTAGACTTACGGTCTTTCAATTAGACTTACGGTCTTTCAATGAATAGATACTGTTTGTTTAGAGGCAGTTTAAGCAATTCAGAAAAATACATTCTAGTATGTAGATTTTTACCTCGTGCCTATGGAAATGGACTGTGCAACGAAAATTTAGCCATTAGCATAATATGTGAGGTATGTTTTCAATATTATACTAACAAAATCGCAGATGAAAACCTGAAATTAGAAAGTGAATTTCTATCTGCACTATCACATCACAAGCCATTCATCTGGGCATATATACATTCTCTATTTGTTTCAGTTTCCATGAGATAGGGACTGGACCTAGCTTCAAGGTATCTAATAATGGATAACTTAGTTGCCAGACATTACTAGACACAATACCCAATCGGAGTCACTGTATGCCCCCAAGTTTAGAGTATAGTAGCTTGCCAATGTGAACTGAATATACTTGAAAATTGGACTGTTGGTTTACAGTATATACATTATGAAAATATCTATACTAATGTGTAAAGGCTCCGAGCCTTAGTTAATGTTTTAGTATTCTCAATTTTAATATCATTTTATCTTTTTTGGTAATGTAATATAAAAAGTGGAGATAGAAACATAAATCTATCAGTCTGCTGATAATGTGAATATTTAACTTATATAATTTCATCAATGGTATACATGTTACGAAGCATCATAACTTATAAATCTTAATACTAATCATTCCACTCTTATGGACGAAGTCTATATTAATCAGTAGACTTTTAACTACGACTGTAAATATATGGATATTTTTTGGTAGTGAAAGGAAGTTTGGTTAATATATTGCTCTGAATACATGAATTGAACTGTATTATCCTCCAAGTCATCTGTCCCACTGGTTTTCTTTGCGGTTGAAATCATAGGGTGATGATTGTGCTGAAGTGAAGAAAAATTCAACTACAGTTGACACTTATCAGAAAAAGATTTTGCAGCCATGCAGGCAAGTTAGAACAACGCTGCAGCATAAACATGGTCCAACTAATTACAAGGAGACGTTAGATCTGAATCACACAAGGCCTCATTACGATCGAGAAGGACATCCAATGTCACTGGATACCGATAAAAGTGCTACGAAACCTCCAAAGCTGCTGCATAAGAACGATTCCCAAATATCAAACACAACTGATATCCAACCTGATAACAAGCTTGACTTGAGTGTAACTGCAACTAAAACCTTCTCAACAAGAACTGCAGCCTGTACAAACAATAAAGAAAATGACGGCTTTGTGACAACAAGGAAGAAAATTTTCACAGGAGGAAACGATGAAAATTGTGGGAAGAAACCTGAAAAGATATTGTTAGAGCGGTCAGTAAGTACAGTAAAAATTCCATTGCAATGTGGTGTTACAAAGAGAAAGGCATTAACAGAATCAACAAATGTTCAACTATATGATGACATAGGGATAACAGGGAAATGGCAATGCCCCCAGAAACGTAAACCTGATGTTGGGCCAGCTATGAAACAACTTAGGCTCGAGCGCTGGGTTCGTAGATTATGAGACCTGAGAGAAACATTATTCCATGAAACATCTTTTTCATGGTTAGTGTTCTAAGGTAGATCGATTAAACACCAGATAAAAACATTTGATTGCATTATGTATGATTTCCATTCTGTTATTATACTTAGTATTTAAGTGTGACTGAAAGTTTCAAGGGTAAAATTAATAAAATTAAATATCGTATAAGAGAAAAAAATTCGTAAATATATTACTTTAAAATTTTGAGTTAAAAATAATAGCAATTTATTAAGTGGAGCTTATGATATATAACAACCTCCCCATAAACGTTTATAAGAAAAATCCCATCATTTCTGTGTTCGGTATGAAAGAAAGTATTGTATGTGAAACAATAGGAAGAATGTATATTTAAGAATAAGGAATCAAAGTTCACTCACACAATTAACGTGTTCTATACGCTATAACATGGCCGTCAAGAATTTTTTTTTTCCTTAAAATAAAAAAAAAAGAACTTTTTCATAGCATGATAAATTGTCACTGAACGTTTTCTAATAATTACTATATAGCTGCCCCTGATCAATTTGTGCAATAATCCAATCCATAAATAAGACATGCTAAAGAGTGGGCTTAGATTATTTTGAGAAAGAGGTGGGCCTTGTGGGCCCATAAGAGGCGTATAAAGGCAGAGGAATCACAGGTGTGAAGGTAGCGTAGGTGGAGCATTGAGAAGAAGAGAGAAAACAATGGCTTCTTCTGCTAAAAGGTGGCTTCCGCTCGAAGCAAACCCTGAAATCATGAATCAGGTTCTCTCCGTGGATACTCCTTGCGTATTATTATTTGTGCCATTGTTCTTCTTTGTTTTTCTTTAATGCGATTTGAATAGTAACAAGTTTTAATTTTAATCGAGAATCTTCTTCGGGTTTTGAAGTTGAATACTTTTGCTTCTCACTCTTCTTCGAATTAATGATATTCATAGTTTAGCGTATAATTATATGGGTGATTTGCAGTTCCTTTGGGGACTTGGGCTTGGAGAGGACGAGGCAGAATGCTGTGACGTTTATGGCTTAGATGAAGAGCTTCTGCAAATGGTTCCAAACCCCGTTCTTGCTGTGCTTTTTCTTTATCCCATAACCACCCAGGTTTTTATCCTTTTTCTTCTATTTCAACTCGTCATTTTCCATGTCTGGGTCACTTCTTATTTTCTACGGATTTTGTCAAATCATTAGAGTGAAGAAGAAAGGTTGCAGCAGGAAAAGGAAAAAAAGGTGAGTTGATTTTATACTGTTACAATCTTTTCTGCATTTTCCCGCTTCTCTGAATTGACTGTTTTCTTGGACAACATGTGTTTTTAGCTCTCATTACTCAGTGAACAATACCATAGTAAAGTTTTATTTTCGCTGGCATATGTCATAATGCCATTGAACATTAGTCAATGAACTGCTTACCGTTGTGTTCTGGTGCAGGAATATAGCAGTAGAGTGTATTTTATGAAGCAAACTGTGGGTAATGCCTGTGGAACAATTGGACTGCTTCATGCTCTTGGCAACTTGACTTCAGAAGTTAAGTTGGGTGAGTTGCTTACTTGCCACTGGTTAATTCTCTCCGTTGAGGTTTTTAATGTACTGGATCATATTTACCAATCAATGTTGCTTTTGCCAGTTGAGGGGTCTTTCTTTAATAACTTCTTTAAATCCACTGCAAGTATGGATCCACTGCAGGTTATTCCTTCTTACCTTACCTTTTTGCCCTCTTATTGTGTTCGCACATGTAAGTATAGACACTGTTGATCAGCTAAAACTTATAAGGAATACCCATTTTACATTTTGTAACTTGTCTCATACAGCGTGCTAAATTTCTGGAGAATGACAGAGAAATGGAAGTTGCTCATTCAGTGGCAGCGACTGCTGGTGATACAGAGGTAATTTATTGATTGCTGCAACAATGCATTGGGAATTATGTGATATATTCGTGGAACTGGTATGGTACACCATGGTTCAGTCATCATGTATTGTAAAGCTAATCCTATCAATTTGGATTAGTTTTCCTCTTGTTGTTAGCATCTTTAATCTTTGGGTGTGATACATGATACATTCTTAGTGGCTTTAGATAACGTTTATCTTAAATCGTGTCGTTATTCTTGTCATTATATAACCGTGTATTTGTTTTATGCAATGATTAATGTTTTGCAAACATAAAGCATTCTGATGGCCTCTCAACTCAACTTCACAGGAATATTAATTTGAGAGTATATTTCAACATATTTAAGTCAAACCCTATTTCCTGCTCCAATTTATGTATGACTTGCATGCAATGTTCACGAGGATTTACTGGGAAAATAGGGTGGAAGAAGTTCCTTTGGAAATGGGAAGAAGGGATTAATATATTTAATATGACTCAATAATTGCTAGGATATATCTTATTCAGCTTCTCATCTTACCACTGATTTCTTTGTTTCAAATATTTGTAATGCAGGCATCTGACAATGCTGATGCACATTTCATATGCTTTGTCTGTGTTGATGGTAAATTTTCTATACAATTGATTGTGTGTATCACAGTCGTTTTTTTCCCCTTTACATTCTCCTTTCTTGTGCGTTTAGTTTTATATTTTATCAGGGATTGAATTTTGCATGATGCTGTAATAATTCACATGCAGATGAACTTTATGAGCTTGATGGAAGAAAATCGTGGCCAATATCTCATGGTCCATGTTCACCGAGTACTTTGTTGAGGGTAAATAACATCTTTTCATTTTCAAATTGTAAATCCTTGGGTAAACCCACGTTGATTTGCTGACCTTGTTCACCGAGTACTTTGTTGTTTTTAAGGCCATCTCATCTTTCTGTTAATATATTGAAATTACGACAGGATGCAGCTAAGGTGATACAGAGCATGATCCAGAAAAATCCGGAGTCCCTCAACTTCAATGTCATCGCCTTATATAAGAAATCCGGGTAGATATTTTAAAGCTATTGATTTAGGTGGCGTTAGTGAGTATGTTCAGATTTTACCTTACACTCCAGATCAATAGATAGCGAGTTTTTTTTTAAAGTGAACCAATGTAAATAAAATTTTAAAAAGCAATCCATCATTAGAAGCAATACTCATTTCTGGATTGCTTCTATAAAGATCGCCACAAGGTCCTAGGGATGTCATGGTAGTCCTAGTGCATTTGATTGTTCTGTGAATCTGTATGACATAATACAACTGCAAGTTTTTTAACATTTGTTCTGCTAAGTAAATATGCTTCTAAATTAGACAACATAAAGTTGGGAATCGAATTATACTATAGGAATCATAAAGTCGGGTTTGGATTTTTAGAATTTTTGAAACATTAAAGCAAACATGTCTTTGTCATTAGTATAGGATGTCATTTGGTAGTTTGTGATTTTTTTTTAAATTTTTAATTATTTTTATTTTGTATTCTTTATTATATTTTTATGCAAAAATAAAATTTCATTAGTATGGTACTAACACTAACATAATTAACATAAGTAGATATCATTTGTTAGTTTGTGATTTTTTATTGTTTATTCTTTATTATGTTTTTATAAAAAATTAAAATTGTCACTGATATTATATCATATAATAATGATAATGTGTTAAACTGATATTATATCATTTAGTAATGACGTGTGATGTAATAATGATATTGTCATTTGTTATTGTATTAATTTAAATTTTGTTTTCATATTTTTATTTAACTTTAATTTAATCTTATTTTTTTTAAATTTAAATAATTTTTTCCCTTTACTTATTAAAACGAAATTTAATTTATATATTAATGTTATTCAAATATTTTTTAATTAATATTTTTATTAAATATTTTTAATAAAATTAAATTTATATATATAAATATGGACATGACACGGTAAAGTGGATTTTTAGAATGATATGGTCAATAACATCAAATTTCATTTTTCTGAAATCAAAATTAGAGAAAAATTTATGAAAATCTTAATTTAAAGTTGTTTCTGTTGCTTTTTTTTCTTTTATATTTTTTCACATTTTATTTTAATTCTTACTTTTATTAATCATATTATTTTAACTTTTATAGATATATTTAAAAAATATAATTCATATTTACATTATTAACTAAACATAAATATAAATAAATTTAATTTTATTAAAAATATTTAATAAAAATCAATTTTAATAAAAATATTTATATAATATTCATATACAAATTAAATCTTGATTTAATTTAAAAAGAGATAAAATTATTTAATTTTAATAAAATAAAAGAGAATACAGATAAAATAAAAATATAAAAATCAAATTAAGAGTAATGTAATATCAAGTGACATGATAATTACACTACATTATTTAAAATAAATAAAAAAATTAGAAGTAATTAAAAAACATTTAAAATGATAGAAAATCATAAACTAATATGAACCTATGTCGTTAGTATTGAACTACCAGTAATAACTTCATTGTTTCAATTTTTAAAAAGTATGGATCTCATTATTGAGAAAAGAAAAAAATGGAAGCACGGAGTGCAACTCTCAACCCAAATGAGTGATGTTACCTCCACCATCCCATTTTCTCTCAACAACTTTCTCAATTTTTTTTAAATTCTAAATTTATCCTTTTTACTTTTTATTTTTATTAATTTTATTTTTTATTTTTTAAAATTTTAATCTTAATCCCATCTTATTTTCATTTTTCCTTTCATCCTGAGCAAGCTTTCATTTCTCACGGTCACTTTCTCTTTTTTTCTTAATTTACGTCTGTTAACACAAAATTTGACAAAAAAAAGATAAACTAAACTAACTATTTTTTCTTTTATTCACTTTTTATTTTGTATCCAACAAATATCAAGGAAATGGAGAATATATTTTTAGCAGATTATATTATGCAATCATGATACTTCAAAATTCATCAGAAGTTATAAATGTTTTAAATTTATATCATGTAAAATTTGTTTTTTTTGTTAAATTTTGTGTTAACGGGAGTGAAAAATAAGAAAAAAAGAGAAAGTGAAAGTAAAGGGTGGGGACTTGTTGAAAGTAAAATGGAAAGTAAAAGTGAGAGAAAATTAGAATGAGAGTTTTAAAAAATAAAAATAAAATCAGGAAAAGTAAAAAGTAAAAGAGATAAATTTAGAATTTAAAGAAAATTGAAGAGTTGTATGAAGAAGATGGAGTTTTCGAGGAAGCGTTACTCAACCCAAATTTGGAATCAGTGAAATTATTAGGCCTAAATTTTTTGAGTGATACATCATCACATATTGAGCAGCGCAAGCTAGCGAGATTACTATTCGTAACTACATTTGAGAGTAAAATGGACCGGAGTGGAAATTATATACCAAATGGAGTCTGATTCAAAATGTAATGATTGTATTCGATTATATGCTAATTTGTAAGAGTATGAAGGCCTCTAAAATGTTGGAAACCTGTTAGTTTATGATAAAAATTGATTTGGAAAAATATTATTTTTTTGTTATTTACGTTAAAGAAGATAATTATTTAAAAATATTAAATACAATATTTAAATATATGTTTTAAAATTATTTTTTATTATAAATATTTATTCATTATTAAATTTATTTTTTGTAAAAACAAGAAACAAAAATGATATTGTCATTTTGTTATTTACTTTTTTTTATCTAATATTTAACTTGATTTTAATTATTTTTAATTTTAAAAGTATTTAAAGTGTTATAAAATTTTTATTAATTTATTTTTATACTTTCATGAGCTTACCTTAGTCATATTTCTAGTAACACATCTTCAAAGTATCCAAAGAACATTTATACAACAAAAATATTATTTTTAATAAATTTTTGAATCTTATGCTGAATAAATTCAATTATAACTAATACTGACTAAAATATTTTTTAAAGCATAAAAACTAATTAAAATCGAAGGTTTGGACATAAATATGTATTCATAAGTGTGTTTGACGCCATTAAAAGACTTTAATTAACTCTTAAAAAAATACATTAACTTTGAGCCAAAGATCAAATTGAGTGGTCTCAACCAGTCAAGATCAATTGTAAGGACAGGCTAGGCAGAAGGTCGAGATGGATGGGCTTAGGTCGAAGGCCAAGACAGCCAACTTGGGCATGAGTTTCAGACAGGTCAATATAGACTATAAGTTAAGACGTGGCGGCAAGGGTCAAAGACCGAGACTAGTCAACCCTCGCTGAGATAAAGACATTCCAACAAATCGAAGGAGGAAATGAGTCGGTGTAAGCTGAAAGTCGAGACGAGCTGACCAAGGTTCAAGATGGGTCGACTCTTGCAAAAGTTTGAGACAATTAAGCCTGGGCTGAAATTTAAGGTTAATCGACCTCATTCAAAGGCAAAGATAGATCGGTTCAGGTCGAAGGCCGAGGTGAGAAAAGGACAGGTTCAGGTAAAAGGTCAAAACAGACCAACCTAAGTCAAATTTTGAGACTGGACAACACAGAGCAATTATCGACACACACTGGTCCGGACTGGAGTCTGAGACGAGCTGACCAGGTTGGAGGTTTAGATGGATCGAGTGAGGCCAACGGTTGAGATGAGGCAACTGGGGAAAAAGTGAGACAACCTAGATGAGGCTAAACTTTAAATAGGTCGATTGGGGCAAAAGCTTATGATGGGTTGGATTGAACCGAGGGTTGAGTTAGAGTAACATAGGTTGAATGATGAAACAAGTCAGTTTGAGCTGAAGGTCTAGACCCGTTAACACAAGCCAAAGGTTGAGATGTGTCGACACCTACCGAAGATCGAGACAGGTTGCTCAATCTTGAAGATTGAGACGGTCTGGCCCAGGCCAAAATTTGAGACTAGTTGCCTCCAGCCAAAGGCAAAGATGGTTAACCTAGGTCAAAATTCGAGATGCATTGGCCAAGCTGAAGGTAGAGAAATGTTGACTTTGACTAAAGGTCAAGAATGGTTGGTTAGAATCGAATGCCGAAACAAATTGGTCAAGGTGACCTGGATCGAATATCGACATTAGTTGGTCCGATTTGTAGTCCGAGACAAGTCGGCCTGGGTCAAAAGTTTAGACAAGCCTGCTAAGGCCAAATGTTGAAACGAATTGATTTAGGGCAAGGTTTGAGACAAGTTAACCTAGGGCGGAGGTCGAGACTTGCTAACTCGTTCGAAGTTAATCAAATTTTGGAACGAGTTGACTTGACCAAATTCAACCTAATTTCGAACTGAGTTGGCTTGGTCGAATGTCAACAATAAGGGCCAACTTATCCAAATTTTGTTCGAGACCGAAATTTGGTCGAATTCGACCAAATTTTAGTTAAGGCCGAAAATTAACTGAATTCTATCACATTTTTGTTGGAACCTAAATTTGGCAAATGGGATCGGGTCCACCTTGTTTAAAATTCAACTAGATTGGGCCTAGTTGGCTTTTATCAAATTTGGGTAAAATCGGGAGCGACAAAATTTTGGTCGAATTCGATTGAGTTTGCATTGAGCAAATTTTGGCGGAGTTCAACCAAGTTGACAGGTTGACTCAATGTGAAGGTTGTTTGAGGTTGACCCCAGTTGAAGCTCAAGATGAGTTGGTCTTGGTCGGTCTAGGTCAAAGGTCAAAATGAGTCTGCTCGAGTTGAATGTCAATCTTTACCAATTTGATTAAATATGGAGATAGGTTCACCTATACTGAAAATTTAATAACCACAAGACTTTTGTAGACTTTTGGGCTGAGTGTAATTTTTTAATGGGATGTTTTATGGTCCCAATTCACATGGATCAATGTAAAGCCTTATGCACTAGACCGAATTGATAACTCAATCAAAAAGGAAAAAAATTTCTAAATTATATTTTATAATTAGATTAAATCATAAAATTAAAATAAAAACCTTACCTAATATAATTTCAAACATTAATGAAAAATTTTAAATGGACCTCTCTTATTATTATTTCTTTTTTATATCCTTTCAACACCAATTGAAAGATAAAAATGTATTTTATAAGTATTGGATAGAGGTTAAGAAAAAGATTGGTTTTTATAGAGCTGTCAAAATGGGTCACAACCCGCGGGTCAACTCGATCTACAACAAATTTGAGCCAGGTTGGTTTTGAAAAAAATGTATTTCTTTTATGTGAGTCAGATTTCAACCCGGCTCATGCGGGTTGAACCTGTGGTGGGCCACCCGGCCCACCAACTCATCCACTTAATTTTATTTTATTAAAATTTAATTTTAATTTTATAAAAAAATATTTATTATTTTGTTTTTGCTTGAAAAAATTATTTAAGTTTCTTATTTTCAAAATTAATTAATCATCCATGTTGAGAGTGAAATTTGTTTAGATTTGAATTATAGAAAGTTTGTATTTTTTTTTTATTTAAAAAAAATTGTAATTAAGTAAGCCAATGAGCCAATGGGTCGGGCCAGTTCGAATTTTTCTGGCTCGCAAATAAATGAGCCGGGTAGTGGGCCAGACCGGACGGTCCATTTTAACAGCTATAGGTTTTTATATACAAAATAATAATATTATATATATATATATATATATATATATATATATATATATTGTTTTTCACGTTAAATATTATTGAGGTTTCTATTTTTTTTTCAAAATCTCAAATAGTTTTTTTACTTATTTTTGTTATGAATAAGTTCTTATGTGTGAAAAATTGATGCAATTAGACTCTTATATTTAAATTGGCTAAACGGCGTTAAAAATACATTGACTTTGAAACATTGACATTGCTTTTTTAAACTAAGTTGTTTAGTGACGTAGAATGTTGTATTTTTTAAAAAGAAAATTGGGAAAAATTTCGTTGAGGCCCTAATTTTTTTGCTTATTTTTCTTTTTCTATCTTCGTTTGGACATAATCTCAATAAAATTTGGCTTTTTCAAATATATTTTCTATGCTTACGAGAGACACATGTTCAATGGTTTGTTGGGTTGAGTTTTTCTTTATGTATCATAAGTTTTAAAGATGGCCAAACAATTAGGAAATCCGAGTTGTTTGCACAGGTCCAAGAGAGAGGGGGATAACTGTCGTGAGCTGGTGCAGTAGTGTGAGATACGCAAACCAAGCAAAACTCTAAAAGATGTGCATAATCTAAATTTATGGTGAACACACAACATTAAAGATTTTCCCCAAAGTTTTAGGATTTAAGATTTAAGACATCAACATTAGTTACAAAAAGTAAATCAAGCAACTAAAATCATAAATAGGATATAAGTGTGAAAAAAGAAGAGGAAGGTGAGACAGAGAGTGACAAAATTTACTCGAAACTTAAAGAGTCTTTGTATTCAAAATAAAATATCTCTAAAAATTAAGAAAAAATTTAAATAATTAAGTTTGTACAATAATTAAAGAAGACTAACCATAATGACCTTGTTTTCAAATGTTCTTTCTTAATTTTCTTTTTTACACGTATGAAATTCCACGTCAATGCCATTTCATTTAGAATTTCATGTCAACATCCACGTCAATATACTTTTAACGTCACGGCAAGAATCCAATTATATTAATTTTTTACCAATAAAGATTCAATTAAAAACAAATATAAAAGAAACCAATTTAAAACTTAAAAAAGAAATACGAACTTCGAGATTGATTTTTTTAATTTAAATTTTAATATTTATTATACTATACTTCTATGCCTGACTGATTCTTTCTTTTTTCTTGTTTTAAATTTTATCTTTATATAATAATTTTTTAAAATTAAATTAATTATTATACTATTTTACTCTTTATATGATACAAATTTAAATACTTTTTAAACTAAAATAACTATCTATGGAAAAAAATTATGTAAAATAAATAAAATTTACTTACAATAAAAATATAAAATTATTTATTTTTATTTTTTAATCATAATAATAACTTTATTTTTTTATTGTATATGTTGCCATTAATATAATTAAAGAGAGTTGTTAAATGTGTTTTTCAAGAGCAATGTCATAGCAATTTCCTACATTTGAATTGGTTCTAAATAATTTTGAATATCAAAAAAGATTTCATTGATTTCAATATTAATGAAGCTCGAATGTCACCTTATCATCATCTTCCAAGTATTTTTTAAAAAGGAAAAAAATATTTTAACAACTTTTCTTTATAATTTTCTTTTATAAATGTAAGTATGATTCATCAGTTTCAAATATTTTTCTAAAATAAATTCAAATAAATTAATAAAATGATCACATTGTTAAAAGAAAATTATTAAAAAAGTATGAGATATCATATCAGTATAAGTATCACGTATTAAGTTAGTATCACTATCACATGTCAAAATTAATATATTGTCACATCACATGTTAGTATACACAATATATGTCAATGTCCAATATTGAATTTAGTTTTAATTTTATTAATTATTTTTTAATTTAGTTCTAAATTTTATTAATTTTATTCAATTTAGTTCCAAATTTTATTAATTATTTTCAATTTAATTCCAAATATAGTTAATTTTGTTTAATTTCTCCCCATTTTAAATTTTTGAATGAGTGTTCTTCATTATTTGTGTTAGAAGACTTTGAACAATATAGATCAATATTTGTGTTAGAAGACTTTGAAAATTTATAACATTAGTTGAGAATTAGTCGAAGCGCAGAGCAAAAATGGTAAGGGCCTCGTTCATGGCTGTAAAGATAATTTAAAATTGATTCAGCAATGAAAATTGTGTTTTGAAAGATATAATTGGAAAATAAGATTGAAATGGGACATAGATACAAGAAAAAGTTGTTTTTAGATGCTTATTTGTAATTTTATGTTTATGTTTTAATATGTGCCAACAAACAAACCTCTTGCTTGTTTATTATTGAATTTCTAACTATTTCTATGAGGCTAAATATATTAATGTTCACCATATCTCTAAAAACTTTGAAGAAGGAAGAAATTAATGTTTACCATATCCAAGACTTGGTTGAAGTAATGTAGTGAAGGAGAGAAGTGAGAGAGGAGAGAAGTTGGAGAGGATTTTTAAGAAGTAAAGCTCACGGAGAAAGAGACTTTGACCTCTATTAAAGACATAAGAGAAAATTAAGTTTGCACAATAGAAGAAGAAGATGAACCATAATGACAAAATTCCAGTCACTTGTGTCATATCATTTAAAATTTCATATCAACGTAACATCAAGTCAATTTAACTGCAAAAATCCAATTATATCAATTTTTGACAAATAGAGATTCAATTAAAACAAATATAAAAGAAACCAATTTAAAACATCGAAAAATACGAATTTTGAGATTGCATTAATCTGTTTTTTAAATTAAATTTTAATATATATTATACTATATTTCTATCCCGAGGGATTCTTTCTTTTTGTTGTTTTTAATTTTCTTTATATAATATTTTTAAAATTAAATTAATTATTATACTATTTTACTCTTTAATTGATACAATTTTTAAAATTTAAATACTTTTTAAACTGAAATAACTATCTATAAAAAAAATTATGCAAAATAAATAAAATTTACTTACAATAAAAATATAAATTTATTTATATTTATTTCTTTAATGATAATAATAATTTTATTTTTTTATTGTATGTGTTGCCATTAATATAATTAAAGAGAGTTGTTGAATGTGTTTTTCAGAGAAATGTCAGGGCAATTTCCAACAGACCAGTTGGATTGGTTCTAAATAATTTTGAATATTAAAAGAGGATTTCAATATTAATGTGAAGCTCAACTGTCACCTTATCCTCATCTTCCAAGTATTTTTCAGAACTAAGACTTTGTCAAGCAGTTGTGTTTTATAACATAATAACTACCCATTAACATCTCTATTGTTCTAGCTTTGTTGTATTCAAACCATGGCTTCCTTAACCCTCCTTATACCAACACTTATTTGTCTTCAATTTCATTTTCTTTCATTCGCTTTTGCAGAAGTTGATATCGGTTCCACAATTTCCACCGACAACAATGGAGTGTGGCGTTCCCCTTCGGGTCATTTTGCTTTGGGGTTTCGTGCATTGAATAATAACAGGGATCCGAATACAAAGCTGTTCATGGTTGCCATATGGTACGACATGATACCCGACAAGACCGTTGTTTGGAGTTTAAAAACAGAAAAAAAAAAACTTGTAGCAGCACCAGCGGGATCACAGTTTCGGATTTCTCCGGCGGGGCTAATACTGGCGGGTCCCGAAGGAGATTCCATATGGCAATCATACCTGTCAAGTGTTGTCTCCGTAGGTTCTATGCTTGATACTGGCAACTTTGTTCTATGGACTGGGAACTCTGAAAAGGTGTGGCAAAGTTTTAATTACCCCACCGACACGTTGTTGCCTACCCAATCTCTCCAACTTGAAGGCACGCTAACATCTCGATTAACAGACACTAATTACACTACTGGAAGGTTCCAACTTTATTTTAAGGAGGGTAATGTCGTACTGAGTCCTCTTGGATGGCCTTCTCAACTGCTTTACGACCCTTACTATGTGTTGAATGCCTCTGGTGCTGCTTCAACGTTACTGTTCAATGAGTCGGGGAATATCTACGTAAGCACCACAGTTGGGACTATAATCCAACCTCAAGGTCCCCAATGGAATATCTTGGATCTCGATCCTGAGGTGAATTACTACAGAGCAAGGCTCGACTCCACTGGAGTTTTCACCCAGTATTATCATCCACGGAACAACACTTCTCAGTCAGGGTGGAGAATCATGAGGTTTGTTCCTGACAACATTTGCAATGCAACAATTTATCAGTATGGTAGCGGTTCCTGTGGCTACAATAGCTACTGCTCCATGGAAAATCAGAGGCCTACCTGCAAATGCCCTTATGGGTATTCGCTGCTGGATCCGAGTAATCAACTTGGTGGATGCCAACCAAATTTCACCCTTGCTTGTGGAGCTGATGTTCAAACACCGCCAGAAGAACTATATGAAATGCATGTATCTCTAGATTTTAATTTTCCTGGGGTGGACTATGAAAGGATACAACCTTACTCTAGGCAGGACTGCCAGCGGTTTTGCCTGCAGGATTGCAGGTGTGCTATGGCCATTGCAGGACGCGATACTTGTTGGCTGAAGAGATTTCCCCTTGGTAACGGTAGACAAATAAACGTCACAGATCATCATGTTGTGTATATCAAAACAAGAGTTGTTCGCGACTTTTATACAGGTGCAAACGGGGAACCTTCTCCTCTCCCGGATTCAAAGATAGAACATGAAGCTAAGCTGTTTCTTTTGGGGCCGCTAATTGGTTCTCTTGTCCTAAACAGTATTCTCTTTGCTACAGTTGCTTTGTTTATTCTCAAGATTCAGAAAGTGAATAGGGTTTCCAAAGCCGCCCCTAGTCCTTTGGAAACGAATTTGCATTCGTTTACTTATGAAAATTTGAAAAAGGCCACAGAGAATTTTCAGGAGGAAATAGGCAGAGGTTCTTTTGGCATTGTTTACAAAGGACAACTAGAAGCAGGTTCTTGTCATGTGATTGCTGTGAAGAGATTGGACAGATTGGTAGACGAACGAGAGAAAGAATTTAGGACTGAATTGAGTTCCATCGGTAGAACCTGCCACAAAAATCTGGTCAGGTTAATCGGATTTTGTGACGAGGGAATCAATAGAATATTGGTGTACGAGTTCGTGAGCAACGGCAGTCTTGCAGACATCCTGTTTGGGAAATCCAAGCCCAGATGGAATGTAAGGGTTGGATTTGCTTTGGGGATTGCAAGAGGGTTGGTATACTTGCACGAAGAGTGTGAGACTCCCATTATTCATTGTGATATAAAACCTCAAAATATACTGATAGACGAGTATTTCAATCCAAAGATATCAGACTTTGGGTTGGCCAAGTTGTTGCTGTCTGAGCAAAGTAGAACGATCACAATGATCCGAGGAACACGAGGATACGTGGCTCCTGAATGGTTTAAGAATGTTGCTGTGACGGTTAAAGTGGATGTTTACAGCTTTGGTGTAATGCTGTTAGAAATAATTTGCAGCAGAAGAAGTGTGTTAACGATGGAGCCTGGGGAAGAAGAGGAAGAAGAGAAGGCAGTGCTAACAGATTGGGCTTGTGATTGCTTTGTGGAAGGGAGAATAGATGTTCTTGTGGAGAATGATGAAGAGGCCTTATCTGACTATGTGAGGCTACAAAAATGGGTGAAAATTGCAATATGGTGCATTCATGAGCAACCTCAGATGAGACCGACAATGGGGATTGTCATGCAAATGCTCGAAGGCTTGGTTGAAGTTCCTAACCCACCATCTCTCATGCGTAGTTGATATTACTATTTTTTCATGCATTTTTTGAGTATCTTTGTTCGCATTTCTTAATACTTTTCATTTTATCTCTGGCATAGTTTTACTCTGTATGTGAAGTTTCAATCTTTTGTTTCCTGAACCCCTAAGTCATCACATGATAAAAAGGCTAAATTGTTTTTTTATTTTTAGATTTTACAAAATATGTTTCCACTTAGAATTCACATTTTTCATGTGGAAGTCTCTCGTAGGATAGGATGGGTGTTTTAAATTAGCTACGAAGCCTTTTATCCTTAACCTAAAAGTTGAATTAGATAAATAGCTTATGTAAGCAAATTCTAAAATTAATATGTACCAACAAAAAAACTTCTTCCATGTCTATTATTGAATTTATAACTATTTCTATGAGGCTAAATATATGAAATGATAGCCTTTGATATTACACCCTATTAGTTTAAACTGTATAAAATGTATTTATGCACTATGATAATCAAAATATTTTTTTATTTAAGAATGAAAAATTTGTCAAATGTATGTTGTTACCTTAAACTTAAAAAGAGATGACTTATAGTTTCACTCAAAATATATTGGTCACTTTATTAATTAGCACTGTGCATGCTAAAAATTGAGTTGATGATGTTGATTTGGTTCTTCACCATACATCATATCTAAACCTTTCCTTAACACTTTATCAAATTTTAGTTTTCTATAAGTTGAGTTGACATTATATTCTTGAGAGTGTATATCCCTCAAAATCCACTCATCTTTCTTTTTTCTGTGTAAATTAATCCTATCAAATTCTTCAAACGATTCTATCATCATTGATTTCTCCCAATCAAACCGTATGTCTTCCTTTGAAATATAACATTAAATACCTTTCCTTTAACGACATACCACTGATCCACATATCTTTCTAAAAATTTATTTTATTACATTCGTTTATACTCCATTTCAAATTACTAACATATCATGTTTTTGTCCACTCCACAAATAGTTCTAATATCTCTTTACTACCAAGACTCATAATTTGAATCATTTCTCTCGTCTAAGACTCTCTAGAATCTATACTTTGAATCTAAAATATCTTTCCATAACCATCTAGTCTCCTTTTCTAAGACTCACTTCCATTATTTTCCCAATAAAACATTGTTAAACAAATTTAAATCTTTTTCCAAGAGCACCCTCTTCCTTAGTTATACATCAAAGATATCAAACATGGAAATAAAAAATGTCAATTGCAAATGAAACAATAACTCAAACCTTAACTAAGCTAGATTTTTATGATTATGATACCATATTATTATAGTAGAACTTATGTCTAATTCAACCTTGTTAAACTTTTTAATAAATATAAAGTATTGAGTTGATTTAGTAAGATTGAGCTATACGTAACTTTCATTATCTTAATACGATATCAAAGAAAGTCATAGAAATCTATTTTAATTTAAATTTGAATATATCATGTTATCCGCTATTAGATTCTCAGTTATTAGACTTTCTTCGTCATGAATGGACAATATTATCCATATGAGAAAATGTATAAAAGTTTCGTATAAATTAAAAATAAAATAAAATTATAATACATAAATAAATACGTATTTTTACCTAAAATACATTTTATTTATGATGAGTAGAAAGTCTTTATTAGTCACATAGTAAGTCTTTATTAGTCTTTGTTTGTACCTGGAAAGTCTTTGTTCCACTTATTCTTCCTTTGTCTAGCTTTCTACGTTGCTTTTTTTTTTCTGTGAGATCAGTCAATTAGACTTGACTACTGTGGGTTGAAAGGCAATAGTGGAGAGACACCTAATTGTATTCAATTAATTATATAATATTAAAAATAAAAATAAGATATTTTTAAATTAATAATTTTCGTATATACTAAAGAAAGGTTTATGTTTTTTTTTTATATGAGATTTTTCTTTGAGTGTTTTTTTCTTTTTAAACTATAGGAAAAGAAAAAACTTTCTTGGACGTGTAACAAAATTACCATATATTTAATTCTAAACAAATATGTTACATGTATATGTTTACTCCTGTGAACCATAACATACATAATTTTATTCCAAACACAAATGTGTTACGTGGAAGGCAGGTGCATCTACAATTTCAATAATCCCCTTTTATCATTCTAAATTATTAGAATACAATTCTAATGTTTTCACACGTGAATGTTCTGAAATTATACGACTCTTTTGGAATTTTTATTTTATTTTAATCAAATGATCCGTATAATTATAAAATTTAGGAAATTTTTCCTTTCTAGACGTTTTTATATTATTTTAAATGCAATTTGGTTTTTATTTATTAAACTTTCTGTTTTGTAATAATTGCTCCTTGAAGCAATAATTTATGTTTTAGGATTTTCTGTTTTAGTGTTTACAGTTTTCTGTTAGGGATAATTAATTATCCTTGTATTTTCTTGTTCTCACCGGAACCTATTTAAGTAGGATTCGAGTATTTTTTTTAATAAGAAAAATTGAGAAGTTGCAGTAACAATACAATCAGAAATAACAAAAAAATTACAGCTTTCTCTTACCTTTGACATTGTGTTCTTCTTTCTCTAGCCTCTATCATCTCTTTTTCGTCTAGCCACTACCAATTAGTTGCTCACCGGAGCAACACCTTGGAGATCTCCTCTTCGCTTTTCTCTCTCGCGTTTTCTCACGAAGTCTGATCTGAAAGGGCTTCTCACGTGAGGAAGCTTATAGCGAGACCTATTGTCTCTGCTTCCTGAGCTAAAAAGGCTTTAAGGCCTCAAACTGTTGCTGAAAAAAATTTAACATGGTACCAGAGCCAGGGTCAGAGCCTATCCTAGCGAGTTATAAGTGGGTATTATATTATTCTATTCCACCCATTATTGGGCCGTTATCAGACCACCCAATTTCTACTATCACGTACGAGATGTTTATACCTCAGCGTGCATGGGGTGTGTTGGAAATCCCACATCGACTAGAGATAAGGTCAATTCATAATTTATAAGTGGGTGCAAACCTCACCTTACAAACTGGTTTTGTGGGATTGAATTAGGCCCAAAGTCTACTTCTAACATCTATTTTGTTTAATTTAGTTTTTTTTTGTGTTTAATAAGGTTTTAATTTTAATTAATTCAATTTTTTTTATAATGAAATTTAAATCGTTAATGGTATATCACGTGTAAGTTTCTGATTTTTATTTTAATTTTTTCTTAATTTTTAAAATAAAGTTGTTTACATATCAAATCAACATTGTATCACATGACAATGTAAATATCATGTGTCAAGTCAATGTTAGTATTAGGTGTCATATTAGTATGAATGTCGCGTATTAAGTTAGTATCATTATCACATGTCAAATGTCATTGTCACATGTCAAATCAGTATACACGACTTATGTCAGTGTCTTATATTGAATTTAGTCTTAGTTTTTGTTAATTGTTTTTCAATTTAGTTCCAAATTTTGTTAATTTTATTCAATTTGGTACCAATTAATTTTGTTCAATTTAGTCCTAAATATTATTAACTTTGTTTAATTTCTCCTAATTTTTAAATTTTTGAATGAGTGTTCTTCATTATTTTTAAAATTAGATGGTAATTATTTCATTATTTTTAAAGAAAAATTATTAATTATTATGAGAAGGGAAGTTCTTCATTCTTTTTAAAATTATAAGGAAAATTATTTATTATTTTTAAAATTATAAGAAAAATTCTATTTACTTTTAAAATTAGAAGGAAAATTCTTCATTATTTTTAAACCAACTCTAATCCTGTATTTTACAAGTAAAAAAATTAAACATAAATCTAATGATTATATACCAATAATATAATTACACCCGTACAAAAACAGCGTATAACGTCACACGTTCAACGTCCAACTATTGAAAAGCCAACGTTAAAAATGACCGATGACATTTTTGTAAATATAAGTGCAATTTAGACGTCAGATATAGACTTGTCCTACATCAATTGGTTATAAGACTTGAAAAGTTTGATGTCCTATTTGATATATTTTGCGAAAATATTTGGCGCAAAAGTGAAAATATACTTATGTATGACGTCGAATATCCTATAATTAAACGTCAAAAGGTTGTAAGACGTTGTTGAATGTCCTAGAATTAAACGTTATATGTTAGTGAGTTCAATAAAAATTTGAGCGGGAGGTTGAAAATTCATTCATTTTGTCATAGCGCGAGACTCTCTTCTTTGCTTAAACTTTTCTCGAATGAAGTTTGGCGACTAGCACATGAAATCTTTCTTTTTATACAAATGTATGTTGATTAACTACTTTATATATCATTTTCGTTTGTTTTGACCGATTGTTTTGGTGTTCTTCTTCATAGGTGTGTTATGGTTTCTCTCTCAATTGCATCAAACTTTATTTCGACGAATCCACTCTCAAGAAGTTTAGTTTTCGTTTTCAAGAACTTGTTTGTTGTATTGTTGAATTTGTTTAGGGTTTGTTTTTGTTTTTGTTTTCGTTTTCATACTACACTACACGTTATACATTGTCATAGCTTTTGTGTTTTTGTTTATAGTTCATTTTTCATAGTTCATGCTGTATAAAATACCAAAACCTAGATTACATTTGTTGTTTTTCTGTTTTTCAAGTATCATGGAATTATAAAATGTATTACAATTAATTAAAAAAAAACAAAAAAAGTTTATTAACGTCGTATAATGACAAAATTCGACATTAATTGATGTTAATTGACGTCGGACTAAAGCAATATCTGACATCATTTTGCTCTATGTTAGACGTTAGATATTCTCTATTGTCAAAGTCAATTAACATCATTTTTTAAATCTGACGTCAATTTAACGTCTTCTGATATAACGTCGGTATTTTTTTAGACGTTAAAAACCAAAAAACAAAGACGTCAAAACCTTTTTTTTTTTCACTAGTGTTAAGGTTGGTTTAAAAATAATGAAAGAAATATTAAATAAAAAATAAATTTAGTCTCAATTTAGAAAGATAGATAATTGAGACTAATTGAATAAAATTAATAAAAATTGTAATTAAATTAAACAAGATTATCAAAAATTAAGACTACATTAAATATAAGATATTGATCGTGACCCCAACACTAACTTGATACATGACGTTGACTTAACAAGTAAACAAGTTTTTTTAAATTAATAAAAAATTTAAAAATCACTGACACACGGTTAATCTACCATTATACGATTAATCTTACATTATCCATCTAAATGTGGTTACGCAAAAAACCAAATTAATGAAAATTAAATCTTTATTAAATATTAAAAATAATAATAATTAAATAAAATAAAATAGATAAGAACCAATATATTTTCTAAAACAAAAACATCAAGAATGGAAACAAATCCACAAAAGTTCCTAAGTTTTATAATTAGGATACGGATCATAAGATTAAAATAAAATAAAAATTCCAAAAAGTCATATGATTTCATAACATTTCAAGCACGTGTGAAAACATTAGAATTGTATTATAAGAATTTAGAATGATAAAAGGGTTATTGAAATTAATGGAACTCTTGTACAGTTTTTAGGACTCTGGCCACCTTACCCTCATCTTCCATGTGTTTTCCAGAACGAAGACTTTGTCAAGCAGATGGCTTTTATAAGTCATCGACAAAATAACTACTCATTAACATCTCTATTGTTCTATCTTTGTGGTAATTCAAACAATGGCTTCCTTAACCCTCCTTATACCAACACTTATCTGTCTTCAATTTCATCTTCTTTTATTAGCTTTTGCAGAAGTTAATATCGGTTCCACACTTTCCACCGACAACAATGGAGTGTGGCGTTCACCTTCTGGTCATTTTGCATTTGGGTTTCGTGCATTGAATAATAACACGGATCCGAATACAAAGCTGTTCATGGTTGCCATATGGTACGACATGATACCCGACAAGACCGTTGTTTGGTGTTTAAAAGCAGACAACAAACTTGCAACAGCACCAGCGGGATCACAGGTTCGGATTACTTCGGCGGGGCTAACACTGTCGGGTCCCGAAGGAGATTCCATATGGGCATCAAACCTGGCAAGTGTTGTCTCCGTAGGTTCTATGCTTGATACTGGCAACTTTGTTCTACTGACTGGGAACTCTGAAAAGGTGTGGCAAAGTTTTGAGCACCCCACCGACACGTTGTTGCCTACCCAATCTCTCCAACCTGAAGGCACGCTTACATCTCGATTAACAGACACTAATTACACGACTGGAAGGTTCCAACTTTATTTTAAAGAGGGTAATGTCTTACTGAGTCCTCTTGCATGGCCTTCTCCACTGCTTTACGACTCTTACTATGTGTTGGATGCCTCTGGTGCTGCTTCAACGTTACTGTTCAATGAGTCGGGGAATATCTACGTAAACACCACAAATGGTACTATAATCCAACCTCAAGGTTCCCAATGGAATATCTCGGATCTCGATCCTGAGGTGAATTACTACAGAGCAACGCTCGACTTTACTGGAGTTTTCACCCAGTATTATCATCCACGGAACAACACTGCTCAGTCAGGGTGGAGAATCATGAGGTATGTTCCTGACAACGTTTGCAATGCAATAGCTTATCAGTATGGTAGCGGTTCCTGTGGCTATAATAGCTACTGCTCCATGGAAAATCAGAGGCCTACCTGCAAATGCCCTTATGGGTATTCGCTGTTGGATCCGAGTAATCAATTTGGTGGATGCCAACCCAATTTCACCCTTGCTTGTGGAGCTGATGTTCAAACACCGCCAGAAGAACTATATGAAATGCATGCATCTCAAGATTTTAATTTTCCTCAGGGGGATTATGAAAGGATACAACCTTACTCTAAGCAGGAATGCCAGCAGTTTTGCCTGCAGGATTGCAGGTGTGCTATGGCCGTTTCAGGGGGCGATACTTGTTGGATGAAGAGATTTCCCCTTGGTAACGGTAGAAAACTACCCGTCACAGATCAACATGTTGTCTATATCAAAACAAGAGTTGTTCGCGACTTTTATACAGGTGCAAACGGGGAACCTTCTCCTCCCCCGGATTCAAAGATAGAACATGATTCTAAGCTGTTTCTTTTGGGGCCGCTAATTGGTTCTCTAGTCCTTAACAGTATTCTCTTTGCTACAGTTGCTTTGTTTATTCTCAAGAAGCAGAAAGTGAATAGGGTTTCCAAAGCCGCCCCTAGTCCTTTGGAAACGAATTTGCATTCGTTTACTTATGAAAATTTGAAAAAGGCCACAGAGAATTTTCAGGAGGAAATAGGCAGAGGTTCTTATGGCATTGTTTACAAAGGACAACTAGAAGCAGGTTCTTCTCATGTGATTGCTGTGAAGAGATTGGACAGATTGGTAGACGAACGAGAGAAAGAATTTAGGACTGAATTGAGTTCCATCGGTAGAACCTGCCACAAAAATCTGGTCAGGTTAATCGGATTTTGTGACGAGGGAATCAATAGAATACTGGTGTACGAGTTCATGAGCAACGGCAGTCTTGCAGACATCCTGTTTGGGAAATCCAAACCCAGATGGAATGTAAGAGTTGGATTTGCTTTGGGGATTGCGAGAGGATTGGTATACTTGCACGAAGAGTGTGAGACTCCCATTATTCATTGTGATATAAAACCTCAAAATATACTGATAGACGAGTATTTCAATCCAAAGATATCAGACTTTGGGTTGGCCAAGTTGTTGCTGTCTGAGCAAAGTAGAACGATCACAATGATCCGAGGAACACGAGGATACGTGGCTCCTGAATGGTTTAAGAATGTTGCGGTGACGGTTAAAGTGGATGTTTACAGCTTTGGTGTAATGCTGTTGGAAATAATTTGCAGCAGAAGAAGTGTGTTGATGATGGAGCCTGGGGAAGAAGAGAAGGCAGTGCTGACAGATTGGGCTTGTGATTGCTTTGTGGAAGGAAGAATAGATGTTCTTGTGGAGAATGATGAAGAGGCCTTATCTGACTATGTGAGGCTGCAAAAATGGGTGAAAATTGCAATATGGTGCATTCATGAGCAACCTCAGATGAGACCAACAATGGGGATTGTCGTGCAAATGCTCGAAGGCTTGGTTGAAGTTCCTAACCCACCATCTCTCATGCGTAGTTGATAGTACTATTTTTTCATGCATTTTTTGTGTATCTTTGTTAGTATTTTTCTAACCAAATATCACTACTTTTCATTGTATCTCTGGTATAGTTTTACTCTGTCAACTTGTTTTTGGTTTTACTTCTCTTATCTACTAAACATGGTAAAGTTGCCTATATTCTACCTTTGAAAACCTGTTAGGAAATCACAATTTTCATTATTACTGACAATATACGAAATCCGTCGTCGTCATAAATTTAACATATGTACTGTTTGTTTCTTGACTATGTTTGTTGGTGGTTGATTTTTCGTAACTTGATGTTTTGTTTGATTAAGATTGATAAACACTTACTTAAATATAAAGTTGAATTTAAACGCTTAATAAACATAACGTGTGGGAATCTTAAAGAAGAATTAGTTTGTCTGGTGTAGAATGTAATAAGCAAATTTGAGTTGTTTTACCTTTGAAATTGTTTAACTTCTCCTCCTAACCTTGCATTGCGTATACATTTTGAATTTTTAAATTTGATACATACAACGCATTGAAAATTAAAAACTCATAAGGAAAAGTCTTAGAAAATAATTCAAATTTAATATGTATATCGTAGAAGAAAAGTTTCACCTAATAGGTTTTAAAACTGAATTCTTGTATAACTTTGAGAAAAAGCATTCAATATAAGCGAGATATATTTTAAAAGGATATAAGACAACTAATGCGTATTTAAAATAAAATAAGATTTAATAAGAATGTTTTATAAGAATTTGTATAGTAAATATTTTTACATAAGTCGTATTCGGTTGCAATAAAGAAGATAAAAAGTACTTTTAATAAAAAGAGTTGTTTTTTTATAAATAAAAACATTACTTTTATATAGATTGTATAAACACGATTTCTTTGAAATTGAATACTATTTCTTATATAAATAACCTCCTTAATTTTAAGAAATTTATATTAGTAAAATTTTAATTAAAATAATGCTTTATTCATAAACAAGTTTTATAAAAAAAAAAAAAAAACTATAAGATTGGAAGAGAATATAATCACTTCTTAATACTTTCACCCACATAATTTTTTTTACATTGGACATTATTTTTCCTTATTTTATATTATTTTTTCTCTTATAAAAATGCAATTTTTTTATTATTATGTTAACTTTATAATATATGTAAAATAAATATAAATATATATCATCTACTGTTACTCAGCTTCAAAATTGTTAACAACTTCAGTTTTACAAGCATATGGTATGCGAGACTGTCAAAGTTTTAACTTTAATAAGTATCACTCATGACCTCCAAAGTCATCGCGTGACTTAACATTATTTTACTGTTTCAAATGTTAACATCATATATTACACTATTAAATTACAAAACATATAATTTTAAAAAATTATATAATTTTGTATAACTTTTTTCTAGATATAAATTACTAAAAGTTTTTAATGATAATTTTTAATAAATTTATTATGGAAGACAATAACTGATATTTAAAGATTTTTGTTTTCATTTTTAATTCTATGTATCAGTTCTGCTTTTCTCCCTTCGTGGTCTAATTAAACTTATTATGGTATAAATTTTGAAAAAAAAAATATATTAATGTATAACTATTTCTCAATAGAAATAGAGCAATCATTTTTGTATTAACAAATAGTGAATTGGATTAAACATATAATAGTACTAACTTCATAAAAATTTAAATAGATACTTCTCCAAACAAACTTTACTTACAAGACACATATTATCAAATAAAAATATAAAATTATGTCTAATACTTTAAGTGAAATACAATATTAAAAAATTCAATATCTATTACATTATTGGTCTACTTATTCTTCCTTTAAAGTTAAAATTCCATGCTATTAAAAAGTTTATATAAAATAATATAATATTAAAACTTTAAAAGTATAATAATGGATTTCACAATAATATAATAATAAAAAGAAATTAACACAATTATAATTAAATGGTATTGACAAAAAATAATTATTACACATCACTTGTCTGTGCCCAAATTATTACATACTATTTCTTATTTTCTAGATTGAAAGATCTATGTTCTTCCTTTTTTCTTTTACTTAAAAGTATTGTTTTCGCAAAAATATAAATCACATTGCAACACACTAAGCATCGTTATTAATTTTATTCTCTTATTTTCTTCTTTTTCATTAGGAGTAATAGTTATAGATAGAAAAATTATTTACGTATTTATCTGACTAATTCTGTTCACCTTTTTTAGTTGTGAAAACATATACAATATTTGATTCGAATTGTCAAAATCTAAGTAAGATTGATTATATCTTATAATAAAACGGAAAGAAAATCAAAAGAAGTCAAATTAAATATACCTGTCCGAAAGTGATTTTCTTGGTAGGTACGAAAAGAGAAAAATTCTACCAAGCGAGAGAGAAATTCTTTGTTTTTGTTGACTTTCGTAATTTTATATCCTGTGTTATAGCTACCAAGCAGTGAGAAATTTTACTTAATAATATAATTTTGAAAATAAAATAATATTTTCAAATTAAGTTCAATTTTAATGTGTAGTCTTATATAAAATTATTAGAGTTTATTTTCTACGTATTGTTGTAAAGTAGACTTATTTTGTGTATAAGTAAAATAGTGATATAACAGAAGAAGATGATAATGAAATCCAATTATAATCCTAACATCATTAAATTTATATAATATATAATATTATCAATATTTTTATAAAAAATCTCAAAAACAAACTATCAATATATTTGTTAAACTCTCGAAAATATAATAACTTTTATTTGATGAGATTTGATCACTAATAAATAATTGAAAGAATATTTTTGTAATTTACTTCATCCCATCAATTTTCTGTTAAGAATGTTTATTTTTCTTTCACATGTAAAATATACAACTTGAATATTTATATATATATATATATATATATATATATATATATATATATATATATATATATATATATATATACATTTTCGTAATACATTACGCTTTATTTAAAATTTGAAAATACAACTCGAAGTTTATCCATAAATCTTTAATTTTATTTGCCCTAGTTTTATGATGTTGGATTTTTTTTTAAAATAAAAAGAAGGAATTATCTATTATGGTTTTTGAATGTGTAGTTTCTGTTGATGTTTTTTATTATAAACTTTGTACAAACATATAACCGTATAACTTCCTATTCTCGGCTTACTACTTATTATTATATGAACCATTAACAATATTTTTTAACAATTTTTTGACAATAAATTATGTGTTACTATTTTATTGGTTCATATATTTGAAATGGACCAATCATGGACTACTATATAAACGATTATAAAAAAATTGTCAAAAAAATTGTTAAAAAACATTTTTCCTATTATATTCATCAGAATTAGATACCGTGTTTATTTATTTTATTTTTAGTACAATTTTAAATGAGTTATTTATTATATTTATTCCACGTGTAATTATATTTTCTTAATATATTATTAATGAAATACGTGCATTCACTTTTTATTAGAACTGCAAAACGGGTCATCTAACCCGATCTGACCCGGCCCACTACGGGTTGGTTGATCACTTAGTGAGGCAACCCAATTCGACTCATTTATTAGCGAGTCCGAAAAATTCGAATCCCGACCCACCATGGGTTGGTGGGTAAACGAGTTGGCTCACTGTCTCACTTAATTACAATTTTTTTAAATAAAAAAATTACAAACTTTCTATAATTTAAATCTAAACAAATTTCACTTCCAAGATGGGTGTTTAAGTAATTTTGAAAATAAAAAACTTAAATAATTTTTTCAAGCAAAAACAAAACAATAAATATTTTTTTATAAAACTAAAATTAAATTTTAGTAAAATAAAATTAGGTAGGTGGGTTGATGGGCCAACTCGGTCCACCACAGATTCAACTCGCATGAGCCGGATTTAAATGATAGACACAAAAAATATGACCACAAAAAAGTAAATCATCTTTATAATACTATAAATTATTATAACTATTTATTGTACTAACTTAATTAAAGAACGATTATATTGTCTCCTAATTGAAAATAATGACATGTAAAAGAATAATTTTCTGTTAAAAGAATCTGACACTTAAAAATGATTTATGTTGTTCATAATTTGTTATACTATATCTTTGCAATTATCATATTTATTAAAATATAGGGTTTTTTATGGCTACAACTTTGAGACAACCCGCTTGCATGTCTCAAAAATCACGTTAGTGTCGAGGGCAACTTACATATATATGACAAATTATAGATTTATTTATTTATAAATCATTAATTTTAATAAATAATTACAATTGATTTCTTCATCTTCTGAAAGAGACCACCGTGCTTAGAAACTCCAATGTCCTCCATTTTCATGCAATGAATGACATAAGCAGCTATAAATTCTCCACAATGAGAGAATATTCCAATATCATAAAAGGATAAGGATTAAAGTTTTTTCTGTAAATATAATTTAACTTATGTATATAATATTAAATAGGGTAATTAATGATGGAAATTGACTTAAAAAGGAAAGTTGTAAATACTGTAAAGTTATAGAGTTGAGTTTTGGTGGTTGAGTAAGTAAAGAGTCGTATTATATTAGAGTGGAAAGAAATAAAGAGGTGTACGTACTTATCAAAATAGGGGGTGCCTATAAAAATTGCCCCTTCCAATCCTCATTAAACTCTGCAGTTACTTCTAACCTTTCAAGTTTTGACATCTCACCTTCTAAATAGCATTAAACCATATTAACTCTATTTAACATATATTAAACTTAATTAAATTAAAAAATATAAAAACTAAAGTATTTTATAGACTAAACATAAAAACTACATAATTAATTAAATCTAAATTTAAAGTAGGTTAAACTTACAAGTCGTTAAATAAATTGAATCAGGTGCCAACCGAATTCCCTAAGAAAAACTAGAATTAGAAATTATATCGCTGGTGAAATTAAGGATCGCGCTAAATCACGTGAATAATTAATTAATATTTTTAGTTGTTGTCAGCATATTTGTATGATTTATGTCATGTGAACAAATAGTTACGGATGGATATTCTGAAAAAAAATCTCATCTAATTTATAAGTTGATTTCTAAAACTTATCCATTTGGCGCATATAATATTCAGTTATAAAAGTGCACAGTATATATTACATTGGATGTGGACATGAACAGTTGACGCATGCTAATTGGCTCGATAAAAAATTAAATCAAATACTTCACATTAAAAATTATATGATTCAACAGAAACGTTAATTTTGAGAAGCAAAACACACGAGTTTAAAAATGAATAAAATTATTATAATATAAAAAGGGTTGATAAATGTCATATTGTTCTTATTTATTTATTTTCAAGCGTTTAAACCAGTATGCTTGACATGTTTGTTTCGTATGTACAAAATCTAAGAACTACATCACTGTTGTTTCATTGCTTTGGATTGTCTAAAAGCCTTTATAATTGATTTATTTGGGACAGAATGTGGAGGAATAAAGTAAGATGCAACCCAATTCACAAATTTTATAAATATTGAACCAAAAAATAACAAATATTGGGACTGTATTCACAAACCCAACAAAACCTCCACCACTAATTTCTTTTTCCAGCTCTGTTTTTTTATTTTTTATTTTTTATTTTTTATTTTTTATTTTTTCTGGTTTAGCTTTTATGGCTTCCAATGTTTTGCACTGTGCCACTTTCCTTTCCTTTTTGGGTTATTGTTTTAATTTTTTTTAATAAGAGCTTCTGCCACTGCCACACGCATCTTCTCAGAATCGGATAACTACAAACCGGAATTTACAAAAAGAGCACTGAAATCCACGTCACCATAACGCATTAGTTAACCAACAACTGTTCCGCACGTGTGCACTGAGCCACTTGACTTCCCACTTGCCCTGTTCTCAATCCACTTGGAGCCGTCACAGTCGACCCCACCACTTTCTTCCGCCTCTTAGCCGACGATCCACTCTCCGACGAAGACGAAGGCTCCGGCGACGCTCGCTTCGACGTTATCCGAACCGGTTCGGGCTCACCCGAATTAATCCGAAGCGGGAAATTCAACAAAGCCCGAGACCCGCGCATTCTGTACGCTGCTCGGTCGTAAGCCAGCGCGGCGTCCTCAGCCGTCTCAAACGTTCCGAGCCAAACCCGAGCCCCGTTTTTAGCCGGGTCGCGGATCTCCGCCGCGAATTTTCCCCATGGCCGCTGCCTCACGCCGCGGTAGTGCTTCCCCTTCGCCGGAACAACTGCCGGTGCATCCTTGTGAACCACCGGGGGAGTGAAAACAGGTTCCGGTGCCGGAAATACATCCGGTTCGGGTTTCACGGTTACTTCCGGGATGAAACCCGAAGAAAAACTGTCCGGTGAGTCCGCGTTGAGAGAAGGGACCCACCCTACGTTGACGGCATCGCGAAGAACACCGTAGAGCACCATGTCCTCCGAATCATCTTCCTTGAGAGGAAGTTCTCCCCAGTCGTTACTCAAACACGGGTACAACCTACCGAAACTGGAGCTCCGAGAGTAAAGGGAAGTGTTGCCCGAGTTAACAATCGGGGGTCCGAATTTGAGATCCTCGGAGTCCCCGAGTAAGTGGCGGCGAATGGAATCCAAAAGAGCCAAATCAGACTCGTAGGTAGTTTCTTCGTACATTTTTGTAACCGAAATGTCTTTGTTTCTGTGTCTCAGGCAATCTGTGTTTTTTTATCGTTTGTGTTGTGTTGAGAGAAGGATCGTGGATTGTGTTGTTGAGGGATGGTATTAGGTTGTGAATTGAATATTGGAAGTTGAAAGAGAAAGTAGATGAGGGTCTTTATAAGAGGGAAGGTACATGAACTTGGATGATAAACTTCAGCTTAATATCAATGGCGTTTAGAAATATTTTAATTTTCAATTGGTGTACGGTTTCGGGTTTAAGTTAAATTCTTTGAGATTTACGAATGCTGTCACCCTTGGCTTCTCCGAAGGTTCGCATGTATGAATCGCAAGGTTCAGGTGCAAGTTGCTTGAGATTTATCACGTGCATTATTCCCCATATTTCGTAATAAAATATTTTCTCATGATGTCATTCGACTTGCACGCCCACACAACTTGTTTCTTGTCTGTTTCTGCTGTTTTTGTCGTCTTTCTGCCACTAAAATCACGCACAAACTTATCATTTCTGCATTAATTAAATCTCTTGTACAATATATTTTTAGCTTTATGTTTATAACAATTTGTGTAAATTATTGAAAACCCTAATTTTGTTTGTACTGAGAGAGGAAAATGAAAAGCAAAAGTTGTAATTTTGGAAGAGAAAAAGTAGAAGCAGAAAAGAAGGAAAGTGGAAGTGGACTAAGAGGAAATGATGCAGTGGATATGGACATGTTTGGTGAGGTTTGAAATTGCAAAGGATGTTATTGGTGGATATAAGTTTCTTGCAATGTCAATAACCCCCCATTAATTAGTCTACTTGCCAAAGACGACCCCACCCTCCTTTAATTTTCCATCTCACTGTAACTTCACTTTTTTTTTATCAGTGTTGCTTCCAGGAAGCTGGTGCTCATCACACAACATCAATTCACAAACCCTCACTTTTTCACATTTCATCATTTCCATCCCCTTTATCAAAAGATGCTACCACTCTATTTTCTACATTAATTAGATAATGGCCTTTGGATTAGATTAAACTAATCTTTACCGTATTAAATTTTACTTAAGTTCATGAATTCCTTTTAATTTTATCCCATGTCAACATTCACACTGGAGTATTGTCTCGAGTCTATAACCTTTTCAGGATTTGTACTCCTCAAATCTCAAACGATGGAAGAAAAACAAGGTATATTGCTGCTCCTTAATTCAACTCCTCAGAAAAACTATTGGTATATTGTGATAATTAATTAGGTCTAGGATTAGAGAATTTTTTGTTTCCATAAAGTTTAGATAACATAATTAGAATTATTGTATTGATGAATTGTTTATTTTGAAATTTTTACCATTGAAAAGATTGGAGAGAAAAAATATATTTAAACTGATTGGTTTCTACATTCTAATTTTTGTAAACTCTTATTGTTTAACTTCTTAAAAAGCTTGTTTTAACTTATAAATAAAATAAATTTACCTTATGAGATAAGCTTAATTCATTTTAAATTTTCATTTTTAAAAAATACTAGACGAAAATTTTATCAAAACAATTTTTATTTTGTTGTCGGGTGTTTTTATATTTTAATCTTGTAATTAAATAAATAATTACTCTGTTTAAAATACGTCTCGGTCAGTCATAAATCATCTTGAAATTTTATTCCTTAGTTCATATGTTCGATTAGTGGCTGCTACAACTACCACGCCACTATAAGAATACTTAATAAAATAACTGATGTAATATATAAAGTTTACGGATTCGATTGAATGGGTAATTTAAATTAATACAAAGATTCATATGTATTTTACATATTTATTGATTCATAATGATATCTATGAATTAATATTTTATACTAAAAAATAAACATAATTTTTACTAAGTGATGTTCATGGTGGACTCCATTAAAATTCAGTTGAGGCCTCAAATTGATTTTATATTGGAGCTAAAATAGTTTTTTTTTTTTAAATTTAACTGGCAATAAAAGGATATCGTGAATATTATAAGCATGTGTTTCCTTATTAAGTTTCAATTCACCACTTTTAGTTATAAACTTTTCACATGACAACACAATCTTTTATAATTAAGAATATAATTTATTGTATGACAATACAATTCAACATTCTCAAATGTCTAACCATTGGTTGAAATATCTAAACAGATGAAACTAAACGACGATATCAGGACACAATAGAACTTTTATTAATAATTTAATTTTTCTTTCTGATTAAAACAATTTCACAATTTTTCCTTTGTTTTTTAAACAACGTAATTTAAATTTTAATCATGTCTTATCTGCATCTTATTCTTTATTTTCTTACAAATTGATTTTTACTTTCTCTCTATCAAATATTTGAAAAATAAATGTTTGTTCTTGTTAATATATGCATCGAGAACAATGTAATAAATTTTGTAAAAGACCACATTCATCTCTAAAATGTGCCATGTAATGTTTTTTTTAATTAAAGGTGATCCATATGTTAAGTTGGAGAAAAAATGTAATAAATTTTGTAGGCAGAAGACCTAACTATTCTTTAAAAGTGTCATTTCATAATTTTTTCATTAAATTTCTATGTATAAATCGTGTACATATAAGGATGATATTGCAATGTATTATTTTTAATTTATTCTTTAAATGTAACTGTTAACTGATATTTTGATTAAAAGTAAATTACACGTAGATTATTACTAAACGGATAACTATTTTATCATTTTAATTTTTTATCTGTATTTGTGAAATAATTTATCTATTAAATTTAGAATTCAAACATTCTGTAGAATATTTTAAAGTTGCATGTTGTGTATATATCTAAAATATATAGATGTTGTGCATTTGATCCCATAACTAATAAACTAATTTAATAATTACAAATATTAGCAATTATTAACTAAGTTTAAGATACAGCTAACAAGATTATATAAAATTTCAAATCAAATAGTTTATCTAAACCAAGTTATTAATTTGTATAAAAAAATGTAGAGATATTTTTAAACTTGCGTGGTATTTAAAGGCATATTTTAAAGTTTATTTTGGATATCGTGAGTAGATTTTAAACTATAAATTTAATATAAAAGTTGACAATACGATGAATCATAATAATATGGGGAATGAAAATTTAAAATGTTAGAAATACAATAGTACAAAATTGAAAATGACATTTTACAATATTATAATTATTAAAAAAGAAAACAAAAAACTTTGACTTTAGAATGTTGTATAACTGTTATATTATTGTCTAAACAACCAACATGTCACATAAAAATAAAATTTATTTTTGTCTGACCTCTCTCAACAACTTTTTTTTTGCAAATAATAATTTTATTTTACTAATTATATTACTTTTAGTATTAAAATGATAATGCCACACACATTCAAAGACAAATTTAATTAATTGATAAAAAATATGGTATTCTCAATATGAATTTGAATCTTTATTTTCTGAATAATTAACTTAAACTATAAAATATATTTACTACTTTTCTATTTATTTTCTGTTGGAATGAAAAAAAGAATCTGTGTACCAAATGGTTTAAATTTAAAAATCGGAGTGTCCAACCTTTGAATTTTCAAGCTGACCGATGACCATAACAATGTGCAAAGTTTGATTTTGACTAGAAAATTCTCATTACTTTGTTAATACATAAACTGTTTTGTGTCCACGTGCCCATTCCTAACACGTGTATCTCACAATCTTTCGTTTTTTTCTAATATTTTTATTTAGCCGCATTAATTTATAATAGTCTGTGTATTTTTTAATGATAAATAATTAAAAAGTATAACTCATTATATTTACAATTTTAAACTTCAATATCTCATTACTATAAACAAAATGATTAAATACACAGTTTTGAAAATATAAAAATATTCTTTTATATTCATAATTTTCAGTTTTAATAAACTTTAATATAAATAAATAAGATCATACACAATTTATAGATTGAATATATATATATATATATATATATATATATATATATATATATATATATATATATATATATATATATATATATATATATATATATATATATATATATAAGAACTATTTATATAGATTTAGCTGGGCTGGAATCTGTGAACCAGTTTGGAATTTAACATGAGAGAGGCCCTAAAAACTCTTTAACAGTTGAATTTAGAATATTAAATTTTAGAAAAAAGAAGAAATAGAAAATTCACGCCGTAAATTGTACAAATAAAATTTTTCTAGTCCTTCTTCCTACCTTACCCAACTATGATTGACGAAATATTAAACATTTTTCTTCTCCAATGATTCAATGTATTCAACTTTTGAATACATAATATTTATCTTCTTCAATGATTCAATCTATTCAATTATATAGAAAAAGGAAAATACACTATTTTCTAAATCATCTTTTAATGTCATCGTTTTGTTTGAAAATTGTAATCTTTAATTAAATGAGATATATATTTTTATAATGATATATTTTGTCTCTAAATATAATTACTTGATTTCTTTATTAAACATATTTGTCTAATTTTCTCACTTAAAATAACATATACATATATCTTTAAATTTTTTTAATTATTTTATTTAAATTTTAAAAAATAGTGATATGCATGTATTTTTCAGGTAGTGTAAAAGATTATTAATTTACACATTACATAATCTTATATCCATGATTTATCTTAAAGAAACTACAAACATTTAAAAAATTACATGATCCATTATTTTATTTTATTTTAAATTAATGGTATAATAATCACGTATGCTCCATAGAAAGATGGTGGGTGTTCATCTGAATTAAAAATAAGTAAATATAAAATGTCATTCAAAAATTGTGTATTTTAAAAATTAATAATCAAGGATTTAACTCAACTCTCAGTTGATTGAATGTAATGACTTATGTAAACTCTCGAGTAATCCCTACATACAAAAACATTAAAGAAATAACCTATATATAGGAGTAATTTATTCACTTTAATTTTTACGCATAGCATATTTTATATTATTAATAATGATTTTAAATATAAACAAAATAAACAACTTATTATATATGGAAAAATTTAATATATAGAAAGAGCAAGCCCATCTATTTTGATGAAAGCAGATACTAAACCTGCTATTAAAATGAATACGTTTTATTTTTCTAGTGTATTTAATTTAATAAAATGCCACAATCGTTCTTTATTAGATGACACACAATTTTTTCTTATGTTATAAAAAGGTGTATGTTTTTAATTTTTTAAAATAAAATAATGGGAATGCAATTCGTCTTAAATGGACTGGTTCCCATACCCAAGTTTGAAATGTGATACATTGAATTTAAGTTAAATTTATATTTTAAAAATATTTTTCTTAGTAAATATTAATCACATTTCTATTATATTTTTTAATATTTTTTCGCCAGATACGAAAAAGTGGACTAAAATACCCCTTGAATTTGAGTGAAAATTTTATGGCTAGTTAGAGTTTTCACTTTGATGATTTAGTTAGAATTTTGAATATAGTGGTTTGTTTATAGAGTATGATTGGTGTGGCTATGGATGATACCAAACGTGTGAAATTATTCATGGTTGCTTAAATCCTTGTTTCACACGTGCACAGGTAAAAGTAAAAGCACAAAAACATTGTTGTTTATAACACTTATGTAGGTCAAACGTTTGGATGTAACAATTCACAACAACTCCTTCAAACGGTAGTTGGTTTATAACAGTTATGTTGACTTAATCATTCATTTACACCAATATATTTTCAATCTGAGTAATTCATCAGGTATAAGACATCAATTATTTCATCATGTAATTAATATTTCATTTTCTCTTACCCAATTTGAATACGGAGGAAATTTACTTTTAGTAAAAGAATACAAGTCCACGGTTAATAAAAATAAATAAATAAATTATCAGAGTTTAAATGAGGTGTGCTAGATCCCTAGAGATATTAAAGATGAGGAAAGGTAATATTTATATTTGAAGTAAGTTTTGATTAAAGTTTCAAGAATATTTATTAGAAAGATATACTGTTATAATAATATATAAGTCTAATTTATAAAAAGGATTGTATTATTTTTAATTTAAAATTTCAAATAATTTTTTTATGTATTATTCAACTTAGTTTTATATTCGAATATCTAACAATATTTTTAATGATGATTTAGATTTAAGTTTACTTATTTAATATGATAATGGAGTTTACTTTTATTAAACACATCATATTATTATTATTATTAACCACTATTTATAAATATATAAATTTACACAAATACTTATATACACCTTATATAAAAGTGTATATTTCACATTTATTTATTATTATTATTATTTATTTATTTTATTTTGTTTCAGAACACTTTATCATTTCATGTGTGTATATTTTTCATATGATTTCTGAAGGAGTATATTTCACTATTTTTTTTATATATATTTGTTGTTTACTTAATCTCAATAAAAAAATTTATTAATAGATAAAATTCGTCCATTATCGTAAGAATATATTAGTAAAGAAAAATTATGGATAGTTTACCAATAGTAAAAATTCTGTCAATAAAATATTCATGGATTAATTATGTTTTTTATTTTTTAATATTAAATAAATTTTTTAAAATTTTTAATCCAATTTAGTTTTCAACTTTATGCATGAATTTAGTCATTTTAATTAAAACAAAAATGTATCAAACAATATAAATAACTTAAATTTTACTATGAAAAATATTTGAAACATCAAATAAACACAATAAAAGTTGGTGAAAAAAACTAAATTCATATATTTTTAAAGCTTATGAACTAAATTTGACAAAAGTTTCAAAAATGAATAAATTTCAATTTTCACAAATTAAGAAACAAAAAACATATTTAACCCATAAATAAATTTCACCAAAAGATAAAAATTTGAGTGATAAGTATTTATAATCACAAATTTGTTTGTAATTACCATTAACGGAAAAAACTTATTTATAAATATCGTCAACTTGATTGTTCTTTATTCTCTCCTTTTTTCTTATTCTAGTTTTCTTTGTATTCATCTTTTATTCTTCATCTTGATCTCATTATTATTATTATTATTATTCTTTCTCCTCTCCTTGTTTACCTTTTTTTTTCTTCTCTTCCTCTTTCTTCACACGCGCATCTTAAGTTAATTTATAAATATATTATCATATTTAGCAAAAAAATTTAACACTTATTTTATAACAAATTTATTAATAAAAAAATCATAAATAATAAAAATTATAATTCATCAATCATGTATTTTAGTGTAGAATCTCTTATCTTATCGATAATTTTTTTTGTTAATAATAAAAATTTTAATTTATTGATAGATACTTATTAACAATTTTTTTATTAATTAAAATTTTAAATTTTGTTATATAAAATCAACGATAAATTTAATTTTGCTAATAAAATTTCGTCAAAATTATTGTAATGAATATTTTTTTAATAATATCATTTATATTATATATATATATATATATATATTATAAAATAATTATTGTAGCATTCTTTTATAATTATTTTATTCCCCCTATATTCTTTTAATTTTAATTAATTAGTTAGTAGTTAGAATTTGAATTCATGTAAAGCATCGTGGATATGAAATAAGTTTTTCCTGTTCTTATAAAATAAGTATATTTAAAAAATAAATTATTATATATTTATATATTAAATAAATACCAAATTAATTAATATGATTTAATTTTTAGAAAACATGGTCAAATCTACCTGTAACACTTTATACTGACATTAAGTGCATCAATTTTCAAACCAATATTATACAATAAAAAAATTGTAATTAATTTTTCTTCAACTTTCAAAGATATTATTTAGTGTACATAATAAATAAATTTCAATTTAACAATATAAACATTGCCTATGTTTTTTCTATATATTATTTATCACATGTTAAAAAACTGATATAAATGTTTGTAATTATTGTTTCACGCATTCACCATGATTAAAATAATTTACTCTTATCATGTGCTTGGTTCCATGGGTGGAAAAACTAGACGTATTGCAAAAATTGTTCGAAAAAGGAACCAGTTTGGTGGCATCTTAATTGAAATCTTTTCACCAAACAAGTTGAAAATCTTGTCCACATAAAAGTGCACTGTACTATCTATAATAACGGAGAAAACAAAACCTTATCCACCATATAATAATACAACTCATTCAATGCTAAACATGACTTTTCTATGTAACGGTCAAATTAATCATCTTTTCAAATTATAACATCAATAGTTATAATACATTAATAACCTTCATACCACATCCAATATGCCATTTCTGCAAATCAATAATTATTATGTAATACAATGCAATTATAATTCGGTTTCTTTCTTTTTAATTTTTGGATACCCAGTTATTTAATTATCTTCCTATCATGTTTAATAATTATACATTATTTAAAAGTTGAAAAACTTTGTTTAAATACTTTTTCTATCTTTCAATATATTTTTTAAAATTAAAATCATAATAAACAAAACTAAGATAATATTATATATAGAGTTGTCAAAACGGGTAATCCGGCCCGGCCCGACCCGACCCACCACGGGTTGGCCACTTAGTGAGTCAACCCAACCCGGCTCATTTATTAGCGAGCCAAAAAAATTCAAACCCGACCCGACCCACCACGGGTTGGTGGGTTAAACGGGTTAGCTCACTTAATTAACTTTTATTTTACCCTCTTCTCCTCAGATTCTTATAACATGTTACTTTGATCGATCAAATTGAAACCGTAATAATTGGACCAACCTAATCCGGTTCAAACCCGTGGTGAGCCGGATTGGCTCACGGGTTTCAATCCATTTTGACGGCACTAATTATATATATATATATATAATTTAACTTTAATGATATTATTTGACGAATTTAAAATAAAAATATTAATATTTATTATAGGATGATAATAAAATCGTGAGTATCTTAAGTTTTAAATTGAAAATGACCAATCATTATATTTTCGTCATTCTCTTTAAATCTTAATTGAAATTATATTTCTAAATCTAAAACAGTTTAGATGCATTTTTCATACACATTTTAAACATATAAAATTATAATAAATAATTTCAAAAACAAATAATATCTCCAATATATAATATATAATGATTAACTTTAATTCTATCAATCAAACAACTTATAATGGAATAGGATTATGTATAGAAAAATTGAATTATAAGCGGACTTATAATCGGATAAGATTCTGGATAGAAAAAGTTGAATGAAACTTCACCTGTTGTCGGCACGACCTGTTTTCATTGTAATGTTTTTGTTTAACTATTCTAGATGGTAACATAAAAAGAACGTGTGTTTTTATAACTTCAAATTTTTTCCACTTTCGGAAACTGAAGACTGAGTCATGTCAGTTAGAAATGTCTTCATGCATTAACTTGATGTTCTAATTTTATTTTACAAAATCGGGTTATGAACACTAGATCTGAACATTCAATTTGGGCTAGCCCAATATAGACAATGGAAACAGTGTTGAAAACTGAGCAAAGATCTTCTAAAGTTAATATTATAAACAAAAAATGACAGGGTTTAGAACATTTACAAACACTGTGCAATAGTATGAGACCGTTTCATCGGACTTTTTCATGATACGGATGAAGTCAAACTAGAATCATTGGGGTCTGAGGAGGCCAAAGTTAAAAAAAAATAATAGGAGAAAGCAACAGGACATCCAAATCAGCCATGACCATTCTAGAAGTTCTTCTATCCATTCTATGTATGACCGCATCATTCATTCAACTATTCTATGAACTGTTTATATTATTTAAAAAGTGTATTAATTATACTTATACAACACTGCTCTTCTTCTCTCTGTTATTAACTATGATTAACTTTTAGGGATTAGTTTCATCCATTGATGGGAATATATAAAACACTACTCTTTCCTCCTCCTTAATTTCAGATCGAGAAGGTTCTCTTTTGAGAAATAATGTTGGAATCTCAATTGATTCAAACATATTTGTAAAATATAATATATAAGATTTATTGGGTTGATTTTATAAAATTGAATTAAGTTTAAATTTTATTTATAATATAATTGTATAGTATGATATCTACGCCGAACGTTTAGCATCCAAAACCGGTCGCTCTATCTACTATAGAAACGCTCGTCGACTCTACCAAACGCTCGTCAGTTTGTTTTACATTTCGTTTAGGTTAAATACAACAGAGGCTAAGGAAAAAATGTACGTTTTGCTCTAAGACTAAAAAGACCTTCTTGTGAGAAAAAGATCACTTGCTTAAGAATTGAGGTTCCATAACTTACATCTGACTTTAGCATCAGAGTATCTTCGCAGGTACCCCCACTTCCATTGAGGCGGACGCAATACATCAGTGAAAGGAGTGTAAACAATTTCCAGGAGGATGAACATGCAATATCATTGGAGGAAGAGCAAGCATCCCTGACGTTCAACAGTAGTAAAGCATCATCAACAAGATTCGTATCTCGGTCCCAAATAATCATACTAAAACAATAATTAATTAAGTTTATTGTCCTAATTATAAGTTGGTTGAAATAATTTTGTTCTAGTTAATTATATTATTTAAGTTATTATTCATTTCAGAAATTGAAACTTTTTTTATGAATGTATCTTTAAAAGTATTTTGGATAATTAACAAATATATATATTTAAATTATTTTTATCTTGATTATTAAAGAATGTAAAATTATTAGATTTATCAAATTAAAACTTCAATTAAAAGTTATGAGGTTTTTATAAAGGTGCTAATGTTTCAAGTTTCTTAAAATAGCATTGTTTAAATCATTCATGGCATTTAAAATATTTTCTCCTTAAATCTCTTTCTTATCTTCATCTTTGATATTTTCAACTTAAAATTTACGTGCAAACATAATAGTAAGCAAGTTTTAGAAAATGAAATCAATATGTAATTGAATAGAGAGATTAATCTCTTGATGGGTTATATAACTGCATATTAGGCTTGCTTGATGCAAATCTACACAAAAATGATTTATGTGCTGTCCCAAAATATGGAGGGAAAATTCGTTTTAATTTAGATAACTTAAACTATAATATTTAAGAGAAAAAATATACTTTCTTGAAAACTAGATATGAAAAAAAAATCATACAAACTTGTATTATATACAGTCCAAGTGAACTAGAATTAACATATTAATATTCACATTAAATAATCATTTGAGTGAACATTAAGGATGACTGAACGATTTTAAACACTTAAAAATTTTAAGTATCCCCCATAATCAAAGTTATAAATAAACTATAAATAGGAATATAAAGTAAAGAGATATATGATTATACTGTAAACTTAAACTTAAACTTTTATTGTACTAGCCAAACAGTTTGGATAGTTTGGATATTAACTTGATCGTGGAGTACATTTGACAGAGATATAACCTTACATGGCTTGAAGATGAAGTGTTAAAAACTTAATAAAAATGTATAGGTGAAATTGAAAACGACCTTAAGAAAGTTAATGAAAAATTTGAAAAAGTATTTTGATTGTATTTTCTAACCCCACGCCCAAACCAAAACTCAATTAATTTAGTTTGAATAATCTTTAAGGATTTTCAAACATATAAATTAATACGATTCAGTTGTTAGTAAACAGCTCATATGCTTAACACAAACGAAGATAGCTTTTAGGCCTTCTAGAATTAAGCACTTTATACTAATGACAAATATACAGATAAATTTTGCTTGCCTTCCTTTAACCTTGCCAACACTCATGCTTTTATGTCTTTTGGAATGCACGATTATAGACAAAACAAAAACAACCCGAATCGGTTAACATTATTTTAAAACTATACTAAACGAAGGAGTAAAACATATCAGTAGAAATAATTATGTTCTATTAACAATGCAAGTTATCTCATTTAGTAATTTTTTTTTTTTTAAAACTGAATTCAACGGACAGACAAAGAGGGCCCTCTGACAAGTGACAGCAGAAGCAAAGAATGGGTATAATGATCCTCAAAAGTCAAAGAATATGCAGTTGACTAGGGCAAGGTTGAGACAGGATTAGGTTTGAACCAAACTGGGTCGGGTAATTAGGGAACGGAGTCAAGTTTTTGGGTCATGTATAAGCGGAGTGCTAGTGTCAAGAAAAGCCTGTCGGGTCGAGTTCTGGAGCAAATCCAAGTATCCGACCCAATTTAGAAAATGGATGCAGATAGAGAGAGATGATTAAAATAATTGAGAAGGTAAGTTAGTGGAAGGTTCGTGCAACAATCATTGCAGGCTCCTCCTTTGAAACTTAATCATCTTCAATGGCTATATATCTTAATTTTCCACTGTCTTTGATACACTCAAAATCTTCCTTCAGCTTCTTGAACATCTCAAGCACGCTCCTTCTCCATCTTCATCTTCTTCCTCGTAAGAAACCATTTCTAAATCAGTATCAGAAACCTCACTGATGGCAAACCCAAACCCTCTTCAACTTTCTGCTCTCAATCAAATAAAACTGCATCTTCTCGGAGAACTCTCTCCTCTTCCGATCACACCCTCTTCTGATCTCACCAAAAATAACTTCTCTTTTCTATTTGAGGAACCAAATCCCACCTCATCCCAATCGAGCTCCCTCTGTTCCCAATCTTCAACTTCTCAATCATCTGCAACAATGGACCAATTTTTCTCTGACTTTTTCGACTTCCCAACTACTTCCACGGAACACCAGTTCTCTCGTTTCGAAATCGAGTCCAAACCCCAAATAATCGATCGCCAGACTCCGAATCCACACCCTCAAACATCAACCTCGGATTTCACGTTTCCGAACACACATGACCGCAAGAAACCTCAATCAAATCGAAAAAAGTCGCTGCAAATCTCTCTCCCGCAAAAGACGGAGTGGATCCAGTTCGGAGAGGGTGAGGTTGCGGGAAAGGTGGTGCAGCAGGCTGCAGAAGAGAAAAAGCACTACAGAGGAGTTCGACAGAGACCGTGGGGGAAGTTCGCGGCGGAGATCCGCGACCCCAACAAGCGTGGCTCCAGGGTGTGGCTGGGGACGTTCGAAACGGCTCTGGAAGCCGCCAAAGCCTACGACCGAGCCGCGTTCAGGTTTCGCGGCTCCAAAGCCATCCTCAACTTTCCCCTCGAAGCCGGCGCCGATAACCGAAAACGCCAAAGGGAAGAGGAAGAGCCGGTGGTGGAAGTCGTTAAGAGGGAAAAGGTAGAAGATTTCGACGTCACCTGTATTAGGGATGCTCCCTTAACGCCGTCTAGCTGGCCAGGCTTCTGGGGTTCCGATGCTAACGGAATCTTCGCCGTGCCGCCTCTGTCGCCGCTATCTCCTCATCCGGCGTTGGGTTATCCACAGCTTATGGTTGTGTGAAATTGAAATCACCTTTTTTTATTCGTTTTTCCTTCTCGAAAATCGAGATCATTTGTTTATTCGTTTGTTTAAATTGAATCATTGTTTGTGCCTCTTCATTCTTACATTATTCGTGTAAGTAAAAAACATTTCCAGTTAATATGGGTCAACAAAACAACATTATACATGATGACGTGCAGACAAGCTATTAATTAATATTGAAGATACTGCAGAAACAAAACCTTCGATTTGTTTATTTACATGCTTATATAATGGATATATGCAAGAGCGTAAATGCGAAAATAACAAGAAACGCTTTTGGCTAAGAATAACCAAAGAGGAAATGCTTAACAATGGAAGGTAACATAGCCAGAAAATGAGGTTCCATGAGAGGGGCTTCGGATCTTAGAACAGTGCTTTCGCGCTTGCCATTATGGAAACACAATCTAAACAGTTTATGTTTTGCACTGCTCAACAAAAAATAATAAAGATACAAAAAGAAGAATAAATATTAATTATGTTTAAGATAGTATATATTTTTTAAATTTTATGATACTGAGCTTAAAAATTATTAAAAAAATTGGACTTATTGGATAATACAGCACATGTGAATTAATGAAAGAAAACAAAACTCTACATAGTTCTTTTTCAACTGAAGACTCTTTCCTACTTTTGACTTTATACCTTACTTTTTTAATAATTCAAAAAAAAATTACTATTTTCGTCAACTAAATAAGTGATGAGAGACGTTTTTTAGTTTTGTTATTTTTTGAAGGTTTATTTTTATGGGCATGGTCCATGAAGTTGTCTGACCTTTTTATATTCAAAATTCAAGCTGAGATGACTTCTGAAAAATAAATAAGTAAATAAGGGTGAGGCATGCAAGCATGATGGTCGGAATATTTTATGTTATCCACTCGTCAGATTCAACGGTTACCTGAACTTGATCATCCTTTCATGCTTTAACCAGTTCTCGTCAAAATAGTTTGGTATAAAGGAGGCTTGCTGAAGGCACAACATATAAACCATGCTTATTTTACGCCCATATTTAAACTAGATAATAGAATTTTAAATTCTTACAGATCAAACAACCAACAAAAAAAGAATATACTACTTTGAATGCTTCAACACTTCCATATTTCTTGTCTAAAACATCTTGGTTCTCAGTATGGAACACGTAAAATTGATCTTATGTTACATTTTTATTTAATAGAGGTTATTTTATTAAGAAATGATGATGGTCAGGTACAAATAAAGTCTCACAACAAATAAAATAAAATAAGAGATAAACATGAGTTTATATATACATAAGATACCTCAATTCATAAGAAACCTTTTGGAATGGTAAAAAAAACAAATTCGTGAGAACTTGACCCAAAACGAACAATATCTTATATATATATTGAATCTTCCTACAAAAATAGAGGGTAAATTTAATCGTTTGATCGAAGTAAAGACCGTCTTATTGTGTAAGAGTTATTTTCATTCCTTAATCAAAGTAAAAGTAATTTTAATCTTCTAATGACTATTTGTAATCGCTTAATCAAAGTAGAATTGTGGTTTTAATCACTTAATCAAAGTAAAAATGATCTTAATTGTTGTTTAACGATTATAATAAAAATATCTAATAAACGTGAAGATAACTTCTTTATTTTTTATTTGTATCTTATTTATAAAAAGTTTTGGTTAGGAGAGTTGTGTAATGTTAAACTCATTTTTTACTTTTACTTAATCTACAAAATATGACTGTGAGGATTATGTAGCATTAAAAGCAATTCTATCTTCTTTTTTCTTTTCTCCATTATACTAAATGTAAAAAATCGAATCTTAATATTATTATCAAGATATTTAAATTACTCTTGATCATATTAAAAAATATGTTTACTAATAGATGCAATCAACCTAAACACAAACAAGAAATATTTATATCAAAATAATATCCCACATATATTATTAAAGTAGATAAAAGTAACAACAACAAAAAAAAGCACTTTAAATGTTTAACTTAAGTCTCTACTCAGTTAAAACAATAATATATAAATAAGATGAAATTATAAATGAAACGAGTTTTGTGATATAGTATTAGAAATACGATCACTTATCCGACTGAAACCACTTACTCAATAATATCTTTCAAAAATAAATGTATACATGAAACTAAAACTCAAATTCTGAAAAAAAAATTATCAATGATATAATAATTTAATACATTTTCCAGCCGTATTCATTATTATTACTACGGGAAACCTTTTCTATTTTGTGGGACAGTTACTGCAAACCATTAATTTCAATTTGTAAATACATTTAAAGAACATTCAAATCACTTATGCAAATATTAAATTGCACTAAATAATGAAATAAAACTCACATATGTGGCATATTGAATCACTTATTAAAGTACACAAATATTGGATTTTATTTTTTATATATTCTAAATATTTTTATGAGAACTTTTAGAGTTTAATTACTAGTCAAAAAAGCTTTAGACGTATGTTATTTTGGTCTTTCAACGTCAGATCTAGAACCGACGTCTTTGTGGGTGACGTTAATCAGACGTCGGCTGAGTATAACTGACGTCTATATAAATGTCGGATATCTATACATCCAATGTCTACCGATGTCTATATAGACGTCGGATGTTGGCGTATACCCGACGTCTATATAGACGTCGAATGTATTGATATCCGACGTCTATTGCCCCAGAACGTTTTGTCCACTGTAACTCATTGGACATCTGTTCGTGCATTGACAGACGTCTATAGACGTCGGGTATGACACTAACAGATGTCCACGGGGTGTTTTTTTTTAAATTAATTTATTTTTACAATAAAACCACACCTGAAAAACAGAAAATTGTCCCAAAACAGTATAGTGTAATATATATATATATATATATATATATATATATATATATGTGTGTGTGTGTGTGTGTGTGTGTGTGTGTGTGTGTGTTTCAACTAAAGAAAGTTCTACTTAATCTATAAAACAATCCAATACCAAAACTATCAAAATATAAACTTAAACTAAACCTAATAATGTTCAACAACAAATATAAGTGTTCCTAGCTCCATCTTTGCAGAAGATAAGTTGTCCACTCCTGCCTTATCTACCTAATTGTGTCCTCTGGTATAGGAGATGTACTCTTGAAGCGCTGCAAAATGAAGAAAGATTCATTATGGTTTCATATATGTTCAAAGATGAATTTGATTTGTAATGTATTGAAGGTATGCATCACTACCTCATTCCAGTCATCTATAATGGAAGCTCGAATGGTCTTAATCCAAGACATGACATAGAAGTCACATTCCCATGAATCTAGCTGCTTGTTACACTAAAATGACAAACTAAATAGTAAAGAATTTAGATCATTCAATAATATAGACGTATTATTTTCTAGAAGCATCTCCTTCAAGAACTCCAACAACTCTGTGAAACTTTTATCGGTCCATCCATTCCTTGCTTTTAAATTAAACAACTTCAATGTTGCAAACAGACGTGTAAAGTTTGAGCATCCTGGAAACAACGGTTGCTCTGAATAATATATAAGAGAATCATACAGATTAGCTTTTCCAAAATTATCTTCACCAACATCACGTATCATGTCCTCTAAATGATCACTCATCCATTCTTCCACATAATCCGCTCCTCGTTACGTGGTAGGCTGGTCCAGTACTTCTCCATGCCAAGTCCAAATGATATAAGTTCTCATTATGCCGAACATGAATAGATGGTCACGCACATTGTCTAAGTCTTGCCGTATTTGATTAAGACAACGAACACAAGGACAAAAGTATGTCCCGTTCACAGACTTTGCATTTTTTTGAACATATTGCAAGAACACCGAAACACCCTTCTCATATTCTTCACTGATGCGACGTTCATTCATCCAACTTTGATCCATACTATGTTCATAACATACTTCATCAGTTTCAATTTTTTAACTCTCACAAGGTTAGGCCCTACCCATTCAGAAAAATTATTTTTCATAAATTGTTAAGACACATTCAAAGAAGTCTACATAATAAGTTTGATAAGATTTTGACAACATTTCGCATTGGTCTCCAAAATACACGAAATGAAAGTAGTCAATGATGACCACAATCAAATATGCATCCGGAGAACAACACCGATACTGAACCGAAATTTTATCAATCTTATCCATAAACTCCAATGTACATGTTATAGCAAATTATGAAAAATAATTTTCACAAACTGTCCAATCGGACAATTCAAAATTTAATACAAACGATTAAAAGATTAATCGTTTGTGTTAAATTTAAAACGGGAACTAAGTTTCACTCAATGATTTGATACTTATAATCTAACATGCCAATTATAATAACACAACTAAATTTTATCACATGCATATTCAAAAGTCAATAACACATGCATACCTAAAAGCCAAAACCATGCATACGCAAAAGCCAATAACATGCATACACAAAAGCCAATAACATGCATACAAAAAACGTTTTCAATAAAGAAGCTAACCTTTTTAGTAGATTACAAAAGCAATTGAGGGAAATGGAGGAGTGCACGACCTAAAACGTAGGCCAAAAAGAGCCAAAAACGCCGCCCAAGAACACGTCAGAAACTGTACCAAAACACAACGAAAATGAATTTTAATCGGTTCAAATGAATGATATTTCATCAAAGACTAATTTAATCGGAGTAAAACTAAATTTAAACAGTCCAAAAAAGAGAAAACGCACCTGAAAATTCAATGCCGCAGAGAGAAAACGCGAGGAAGACGATGAATAGTGAGCGTAACTCCTCGCGGGTTCGCGTTTGCAGTATATTGGGCTGTAGACGTCGGGTGCTTGGGGGGTCCGACGTCTATAATAATATAGACATCGGGGCCCTCACTAATATGATGTCTTTTCGATTTAAAAATTAATATTCGCGGGGCATTTAGACGTCGGGTAGGAGGGTGCCCGACGTCCAGGTTAATTTTTCACCTACCCTGTCAGCCATATAGACGTTTGTTACAGTGGGGCCGACGTCTATAATATTATAGACGTCGGTGATGGCGAGATCAGACGTCTATATGACGAAAAAAAATGTCTTTTCACCTACCTATCAGGAATATAGACGTCGGGTAGGTGGAGCCGACATATAATATTCTAGACGTCGGGCCCCCTATTAACCGACGTCTAAATGACTAACTTATTTATGAAAATGCCACCGATAATTTGTTTACATTTAATATTATGTAATCTGACGTCTAATGGACGACGTTAAAGGTCATTAATGTCTTGTAGTTTTTTTAGATTTAATATCTATTTTTGTTCTTCGAATCATAACATTTATTTAAAGTTATGTTACGGTTTCAAAATATTTATGTGTAAAAAATATTTAAATTACTTTTTTTTATAATATTAAAAACTTTAATAAATATAGCTGTCTTTTAACCACTTCTTCAATTAATAATTGAACAAGTCATGCTAATTTAAATGGCAACACAGTTTCATACACCTAAAATACTCAAATTTAAAATCACTTATTAAGTTTTATGTCAAGTTATTGCATTCAATAACTGTTTGGTATCATCATTATATTCAATAAAGGACTGAAAGTGACATGATCAATTAGGATTTCAATCGATTGTCACATAAGTTTAATTATCTTTTTAAACACATATTAAGTGTAGGTTAAGGAATTAAAAAATTAAAAGAACTATTTGTAGTTTTAACACCATAAACAGTGATTTAAATAAAATTATTTTTTAATTCGTAATATTTTATTTGGGTATAAAATAAGGATTAGTGTGGGCTGAACTTTTTTTCAACAATTGATTTGAACTCAAAATGTATAGTTAAGTTATTCTAACTTTGTGTTACTGGATTTAGTGATGGTATAAGATCTCAATTCGTGGAGATTCAAATTTTTATGCTTTAATATATACACACATGCATACATTTACTCTTTAGTTAATATCATTTAATTATGTAAGCATGTATAATCTTGTATTGCGTTTTAGCAGTATTATGCTTATTTAGAGTGAAATATAAAATAATGATATATTTTAAAATTGGTGTAGCAAGAAACATATTATATTATTAAAATTATTATTTAATATGTATATTTATTAACTTTATATTATTAAAAAATTAAAATTTTAAATTTTTAGAATTTAAAATTCAAAAGTTATATATTATGGAACGATAACCAAACAAAATGACAAAAGAAGATAGCAAACAATCACATCATCGTGATAAGAATGTTGTCGCCACATGTTATTATAATATTATGTTGTTAAAAAAATATAGAAAATAGATATTTTTATTGATTATATTATTTTTCGTTTTCCATCACATAAACATACTATTCAACTCAATATTTCTCTATTTCTTATAATAACATTTATTTTACATTAAAAGATCTTACTAATAAGGTAAAAGCATCACTTTTATCTCTTTCTTCTTCGGTTGTAATTTTTTCTTTTGATGAAAATTAACGTTAACTAAAAATAAAATCAATATAATGAAATATATAATAGATGTATATAAATTTTATGAAATAAATTATTTTTTGAGATTGAATTAAGTTCAAAATTTATTTTTAGTACTATCCACTGAAATGTTTTATTTGGGCTGAGAATGACATGAAAATTTCATATTCTAGTTCCGCAACAAAAATGATTATTGAAAGTGCACATGTGCAATTGGTCTATGACTAGACCTTCCAACAACGTTTTTACCAATTATATAAAAGAAAAGACTTTAAAAGTTCCTGTCGCTGTCCTTCCAAAAGAAAGTGACTTCACTGTCATCTTTTATTTGATGACTCGTTTCCCTCCTTCTCTTCATTTCTAGCAAAATGATAGATTTCATTTTCTGGGTCGGTCAATTTTCATGTCACTTTTGCCTTTGAGTATACAATATGTTAAACCGACATCATCAATTTAACGTTGTTCTAACAATTTGCGTGGCGGTGGCTACTAGCATATTCCAGCATGGGATAATGCTCTAGTGAATCACTTTGTCTTTATCAAGCTTCTTAACTCAAACATGGGATTCAAGTCACAGAACACTACCAAGCACCGTAAATCACTTCAATGTCATGCCCTTTTAGTCATACTGCGACACCTGCTAGAGGACTAAAGTAGTTTGGAATTTCGATTAAGATTCTTATATATGTATATATTCACCTTTAATTTTCACTTCTTATCAAGCTTCTGACTATTGATATCGATGGAGCTCAGTTCATTCTCTTCCAATTCGGCGTGCATTTCTGAGACTGTAAATGCTGGAAGAACAACAACCTATTCCTCTTTGCTCTCTAATTTCAGCAGCGTTAGATTCTCTAGACAGCTCAACTGTTTCGGAGGTAACACAAAATAAAGCCTCATTCAGGCTTTTCTTTCTGTTGGTTCTTCAGTTTTTGCATTTTCTTTTCCTGTATGTGTACGGATTAAAACATGCATGGTATAATTTGAGTTTTTAACTTACTCAATTGGTGCTGGGTTTTTTACTCGGCTAAACTTCAATGTCAGGGTTATTTCTGAGGAACTATGAAGCCTTGAATGACATTTACATGGCTCATAGAGCTGTCATCAGTTCAGTTGGTCGAGATGATCTTGCGGCAGAAACGAGTTTCCATCATACGAATGGCATAAATGGCTCAACTTCTAGCTTGGGTTACAGAAATCTGAGAGTACTTGATGCGTTTGATGATGTGTATGAAGGGATTGTAGTTGATTCAGATGGTTTACCAGACGACCCCACTAACTTCGAAGCTATTCTGCGTTTTTCTCTTTCTCATTGGAAAAAGATGGTAAAATCTCTGTCCATGTTCCTGGAACATCTAGCAGAGAAAATGTTAACACCTGATAATGTTGTCGATTCCTCTGAAATTAGCTTCTTTTATTATAACAACAAAAGAAGTTTACATATAATGTAATTGGGGAATGAAAGGCATGGATGTTTTCAGTTTTATTTTGTTTGTTGTCTCATGAAGTATTGACAGAAGGTTGTCTGATGATTGCAGGGAAAGAAGGGGATTTGGCTTAGATTGCCTTTAGAGAAGTCTGACCTAGTTCCGATAGCTATTAAGGTAACATAACTTTTTGATTGATTACTTAAAACAGATAAGTAATTGGCTATAAAAGTGTTTTGTCATATATTCAGTTCTTACTGTTCTATTAATTATAGAAGAATTGTTGAACCTATGACTCCTGCTCTCAGGAAGGCTTTGGATACCACCATGCAGAACCAGGATATGTGATGTTAACATACTGGATTCCTGAAGGAACTTGCATGCTTCCATTTAATGCATCACATCATGTAGGAGTTGGGGGATTTGTCATCAATCACAGAAATGAGGTACTGACATCAGAGTTATGTACGATGATACTGAATCGAAAACATAGAAGACAAACTTTAGTTGATTTTTTCCTCCTCTTCCCCCCCAAAAAATGATCTTCTTATTCTGCATTTCTAAACAAGAAATGATCATTTTATTCATGCTCTACTTAGTTTTTTGCGTTTCTGTTATATGATTTCAAACTTATATCCAAGTTAATTCATTTAAGCACTTGCATTAATATAATTTCATCTTATAAATTGTTTAAGGTCCTTGTAGTCCAAGAGAAGTACTGTGCTCCTGCAAATCGTGGTCTTTGGAAGATACCAACGGGATTTGTTCTACAGGTAGTTCAGTTTCACTTCACCCAAGTTTCTTTACATTTTATATTCCAACTCATAAATCTTTACCAGTCTTAACTTTTGGCAGTCAGAGGAGATATATGAAGGAGCCGTAAGAGAAGTGAAGGAAGAAACTGGGGTGAGAATGAGATGTTCCTCTGGTGTTACTTCATACTGAATTTGTTCATGCTGCATAATATAGCATCGTTACTTAAAGTCAGTGCTTTCTTTTACTGCCTTTTGCCCATGTTGCAGATTTGTACCGAGTTCATTGAAGTCATAGCATTCAGGTAAGAGCATGATCCACACTCACTTTTATGTAATTTTGAAAGTTTAACCAATTGAGTACAATGTGATATATATAAACCGGTAGAAGTTCATTAACAATACTCATAACGTTGTTAATAAAGTGTGCTACAAGGTTTCTAATGGCATGGTTGTGGTAATTTTCTTATAATTTTCATAACCAACAAAGTTTGATTGGTTGCATCATCAATTCCAGACACGCGCACAAGGTGGCATTTGAGAAGTCAGATTTGTTCTTCATCTGCATGTTAAGAGCCCTGTCAGCTGAGATCACTGTTGATGATCCTGAAATTGAAGCTGCCAAGGTTAGATAATCTTATTCATTGACGATGACAGAAATAATAACAACCAATTAAGATCGAGTAACCTTTCTTTTCCAATATATTGTAATATCTTATGCATACAGAAAAAATATTGTAATACTGACATTATTAATCTAATTCTAGAAATTGCATCTGAGATGGGACAGTCATAAACTGATTCCCGTCCCAATCATGGTTTTTTGTTTGTGATGAATCATGATTGTTTTGCTAATTAAGAATAATTGATGTGATCTTTTTATGCAGTGGATGTCTCTGGTTGAATTTGTAGAGCAACCACTTCTCCAAGAAGATTCAATGTTCAAGAAGATCATAAATATCTGTATTGCTTGTGTTGAGAAACGTTACAGTGGACTATCTGCACATAACATGGTTTCCAAACTTGATGGCAAGTCATCTTCCCTGTACTATAATGTCATCAACATGTAAGATATCAACTGTATCACTCAAATCTAAAAAGCATGAGCAAGTGCTCTTTTAGTGCAGCTAATTAATACACTATACTATTTTAATTCTTCTCAAATTTGAGCAACAAGTTGATACCAGAGATAAGCATACACACTAAGTAATGAAACTGAGATTTTACGTGGAAGATGGCTTTAAGAGCAACGTTGGAATGTAGCATGCGTGACTCTCACACTTGTTCATCTGTTCCTCGTTTACTGATCACGCCTCTGCAGTGGAAATTTGATTGTGTACGTTCCAACTTGAGCCAAGCAAAATGATTGTTGATCCATTCTGCAACATTTTCTTCTCCCAAAAACCAAGAAATTCTCCAAAGAAATCATAAGTGTTAGGGTGTGCATTTTACCATCAGAGGTACTGTTGGAAGTCATCTTGGAAATTATCAATTAGAAATAAAGCCGATTTAAATGATACAAATATTAGAATTTACATATTTTATAGAATAGAGAATACAAAACATAGAATAGAGGATACAAATTTCATCATTTATTGAATTGTTATTAGATTATTTATTGATATTTAGTTTTATATTTGAAATGTATATATTTTAACATAAAAAGTAAATGTTGGAAAATTATATTAACTAAAATTAAAATCAATTTATACAAACTTTACTTTATATACTGAATTAAATTTAAAATTTTTTATTCTAAGTTCTCTCAGTATAAAGTATACATTGTTCAAGTAGTGAATAAACTAGTAAATCTAATTTTTCACTTATGTTAGACAAAAAAAGTACGTAATGTATATGTCCTATCAGACCTAAGTGTTGGATGTGAAAGGACCTGATAGTTGCATGTGATTTGTTTTATATTTTAGACGTGAGTTTTCTATTAACGTATAACGCTGAACTAAGTCTTTGCATTTAGATTGCTACGCTGTTATTTTAGTTAATATTGATTTTTTTTTCCATCGTTTTCATCATCAACTTATTTATTATTATTACAAGAAAACTTTAAATTTATTACTGAGATTATTCGATGAATGGGACTGCAACGTCTGTTTTTGGAATTGTAAATTGAAATTGAATAAGTTGTAAGGTGTAGCATGATGTTCTGCCACGACATTGCCACTGAATTTGGAGTCAACAAGGCGAAGAACTTGGAGAGGGTTGGCTTCTTCTCCCAACCAGAGAACGACAACATCATGTGAGACTTCAGAGCTTCATCCATATCAAAGAAAATTCAAGACCACATTATTAACCTTCAATTATTTCCTAACCAAAATGTGCTCCATGCCTTGCAGTTTTCATTCAACAAAACTATGTAACAATCAGATTTTTGTTTACTTTTATTATTTTATAATAAATAACATTTTTTTAATTTTACAATAAATAAGTGGGTGAGTGAGGAAACCTTTTTAAAGAAGTGGCTATTATACATGATCATCCTAAATCCATAATCATTCTTTTTTTAATGTCAACTTAGAACATTAAATGTGTGAACACCAATATTATTAAATATTTAAAACTATTACCATTGTGATCTAGTATGTAAAAATGACAATTAATGTTATGGTTGAAGTCACTCACTTTTTATTTACGATACTTTGGTAACATTTTTTTGATAACATTTTAACATCATTTATGTAAAATGTTGTCAAAAAGATATTGTTAAAATATCATTATCTTTTTTATTTATAGAAGTTAAAACTTTTTGTTTTTAGTTTTCTAAATCTTTTTCTTACATTTCTCTATTCATCACCTCTTTCTCATTTTTTTTCTTTCCATTTTTAGTTTCTTGGATTTTCTCAAAGGTTAATCTCATTTCTTGGATTTTAAGAATGCAAAAGAAATCCCTTTTTTTTCTCTTTTTTTTTTTAAAAAAAAACCTTAATTAGTTTGAAAACTTTAACTTATAGATCACTACACCTTTACTCTTGAACTAAAGTTGATTTGCTTAGAAAAATCATTCTTCATATTAGTATTATAAAGGTCATGGATGCAACATGGGTCGGTAATGATTTTTTTTTAACTATATTTTTTATATGCAATATCACCATTCTGAATGTGAGTAATTTCCACCAAGAAAACCTGATTATTGAAAAAAAAACATTCAGGTTTTACTTATGTATAAAGTTCAAACAAAAACACTTTAGTTAAGAGTGGTAATTGCAAATAACTCCAACGAACAACGTGCTTTTACATGATCAAATAAATGATAGCATAAGAAATAAAATTTAAAAATGGATTAAAAAATATATTATATACCAGTATTTATATGACAGAGCAATTACAGTTATTAAAAAAAGTTATTGCTAATCGTTATAAAGCATCTCTTTCACCTTCATTTATGTGTTTGTGTTTTTAATCATCCATTTATTTCAAATTAATATTTTATATATTTTCCTTATTGAAAGAAATAGCTAAACAGGTAAAAATAACAGCATATCATAGAGCAAGTGCCTCTTTAAATTAAAAGTAAATTTTTTATAATAAAAGTACTTATTTATTATGAAATTTTAATTATATAAAAATGATAAATAAGTAAAGGATTAGTGAACATTGAATTCAATTATATTTGTTAACTATCTGACGACAGAAGAATCTAATTGTTGACTATTGGGCTAAAGTCTGAAAGAAAAATAAAAAAAGTTATAATTATAAATCTTATTATCCACAGTTAATAAATTCAGACAAACCGAACTGTGATTCTTGTTATGAGAATAATATAGTTGCAGTGTGAACTCAAATAATGACGGCGAAGCCACTAAACCCAAAATCAACCTAATTTCAAGAACCAAAATTTCCATATCCAACTTTTACTCCCAATTCCTCTTCAATATTTCACTCCCCACTTCTACGTAAGTTTCTCTTCTCTTTCTCGGTTTCTTTTCAGCGATCCTTCTCTACACACCTTCAATGTTCGCTTTTTTCATTGCATATTCCAAATCCGCAGAATTTCGGGGAACATTGAATTGAATCTCTTTGTTTTGATTAATTGATGTTTCTGCAGGTTTTTAACGGGAAGGGGATGGGGTTGTGATTTGTAATTGAAGAAGGGGTGAGGAGGGAGGACACGGCCACAATGCGGTGGTTTCCGTTGAGTACAACTTCAAACTCGGAACAAGAACGGGGTAGAGAGAATAATACTGCTCGTACTTCGGTGTATCTCAATGTATATGATCTTACTCCCATAAACAATTATCTTTATATGCTTGGCCTTGGAATATTTCATTCGGGTATACAAGGTTTGTGTCTGTTTTCCTTATATTTCCTTTTCTGTTCTTTTTTCCTTTATATGGATCTTTTTTCTGTTATTTTTCTTGTCTATGCTTATTTTGGGCGCCCCCGGATATTGCAAATTTTAGCTCATATGAGATTACATGTCACCATTGGACTCAGTTGAAAACCAAAGTTTGAGAAATATTATTTAGCATGAGATCTTTTTTGAGGGCTTCTTTCAAAGTCTTTATTGGTGTCCCTTCTTCTTTCTTCACAGTTAAGGAGAAGGGTTCTGTTAGGCCTTCGGCGAGAAACGTAAAATTTGCCCATGTTCCGATCATGAATTTACTGTTTATGATTGCTAGCAATGTGTGCTTATTAAAAGAGGAGAAATAAAGGGTAATTTTGAACGAAGTTGTTATATAATAAATGAATTTGCTGTGTGCGTTGTACCTGAAACGCGGCAGGCGTTAGAGAATACGTTATTAGCCTGCATTGTGTGTATTATTCTACGATTTGGAACGCATGATGTACAAGCAGCCGTTAGTTTGGCTCCTTAAAATTTTTTACTGAATAATTGGTGTCTTTTGTTCTCCTTCTGTCTTTATTCCTCTCTGATTTTTCGTCCTTGAATTTTCAACCATTTCTCTCTCTCCTCCACACCTAGTTTTATTTTGGGATTTTTTTTACGTACTTAAAGTGATGAATTTATGAACCATAGGGTGAATTTTGACATTTTTGACATGCAAATTTAAGCTTTTTATTGAATATTGATGTATGTGCCATTTTCGATAAGGTCATCATGCTAAAAGCGTAACTTCGTTATGTATATAGTAGTCGATGGTTTCACAAATGTGTAATTTAACAGTTTAAAGGAGGACAAGACTAAGTGACTTTACCTTCCTTCCTTTTTATTTCTGTACATGTTTGATTGCTTCAGTTGTTTAGAACAGCTACTATTGCTTATATCTAAAATGTGCTTTTTGATACTGTGAACAAACTTGATTACCTGTTCCATTTTGAATTTAGTTAGTAAGCTGACCCTGAAAAAATTTTGGGCAAGGAGCTTGGATGTACATGAATATTTGTCCTGGTTATTTTTCATTTAGTTCCATTTTTGTTGTTAAATACCATCTTGCAACAACTTTAAGCTTATTTTTTTCATGAACAGTGCATGATATTGAATATGGTTTTGGAGCACATGAATATCCAAGTAGTGGTGTGTTTGAAGTGGAGCCTAGAAGCTGCCCAGGCTTCATCTTCAGACGATCAGTTTTGTTGGGAAGCACTGATATGTCTAATTCAGAATTTCGATCTTTCATAGAGCGCCTTTCAGCAAAATATCATGGAGACACTTATCATCTTATTGCAAAAAACTGCAACCATTTTACAGATGAAGTTTGCCAGCATCTAACGGGAAGTCCTATTCCCGGATGGGTAAATCGAATGGCTCGTGTAGGTGAGCATCTTTCTGCTTTCTTATTCTTGTTGTAAATCACAATTTGATTTGCATTAATAATGCACATGTGTAGCATACGTTAGTATAGCACCTTCCATTTGCCTCTTCTATTTTGCTTTAAGAAGATACGGTTCAGGTTGCACAGATGTGAATTTCACATTCTGCTGAAATGGGTTATAAGAGGACAAGGGAAACAAGCATGCTTACATTGGGTTTCATTTTATGAATCTGCTGATTATGGAGACTAGTTTTGTTCTCATCTAATCAATGTGTGGTTTAATCTTTTAGGTTCTTTCTGCAATTGTCTTCTGCCAGAAAGCCTCCAGGCTGCCGCAGTTAGACATCATCCAGAACGTCTTACATTTTCTGGTAAGATGCTAGGATTATAATGGTCCAAATTGATTCGCATTTTATGGTTTTCTAAAAGCTAAAGTTAGCTTATATATTAGTTATAAACAAAAACTTGGAGAAGTTATGCGAGAACATAAATTAACTTACTTTCTAATTAAAATATATGACAGTTTCTACAAATTAGTTTATGCTTACCTTGTGTTTGGATGAGGTAATTCAAGAGAATAATTCATTTATTTGGTGAATTTAAAACTCCTTGGACTAAATTTCAATTTTAGCTTATGAAGAAGGTGATTTCAATTTTGTTTTCCTAGAAGTACTTATGAAGAAACTAGTCCAAATAGATCCTATGTTTCATTTCATCTTGTTTTATTGGCTATCCATGAAAGAGTATCTGTTACACATGGGCGCACAGAAAGCATAAGCGTGGCCCGAAGAACCTTAAGGACTGCAGGGCAATTGCCCCGACAAGATCTTTTTTTACTTGAACATATTTAATAATTTTTTTGCCCCAAATAAAAGAATAGGTGTTTCTCCCATGAGATATTTTTTTAAATAAATGTAGAAATGAAAAGAAATAAAAGAGAATAAATTGATGCTAATTTTATTGCTTAATAATATTGTTGCTGCTTGCTGCTATTCCTTGGGGAAAAAATTATCATTCCTCATCTCTATTTTGCATATTTCCTTTTCGCTGGAGACTAGTCTCTCAATATTTTAATAATATTGACAATAAAATCGTACAATATTCTCAAGATATGGAAGTATGTAGAGGGCAATTATAATTTTTAAGAGATTAGGTATTTTGGATTTTTTTATCATTATATTATTCATTTTGTAAAAGCATTATTTGACGAAAATATTATTGATTAATCTCTTGTCCTCACTATTTTCTTTTCTTAATCCATCACTGTATGTAAGCCTAGTATGCATTCTTATATGAAGTCCATTTTAATACTTGTGTAAAAAAGGTTGAAGAAAGTATGCACTTCATCATCAACCAAGAAGTAAACGTGGCTTTATTTCTTCCCTTGCGAAAATATCCATGGACACATGTTTGACATTTTAAAACACAATGATTTATTATTGAAGGATTTGCTTTTGAATTCCTTTAATATCTCGAAGAGATATCCAGCAACAACTTGTGGTGTTTTGTATAATATAAATTCTGCTTTTGTATTGTTCATTGGATCTTGTAGCATAATGGAGTCTGGTTCCTTGTTCCTTTTAACTAAACCATGTGAGGAAGGATCTAAATTTCCGCCATTGCAGATGATGATGGATCAGGATCTGATGGTCATTCCGCATCCATTGAGAGTGAAGAGGATGAGCCCAATCACCATTTGCTAACTGCACCAAATGGTGATGTTGCTTTCCTAAAGGAAAAACCAGTTCGGCTGGCGCGGGAGCACCTATGATTTTAGTTGGTTTACCTTTTGTTTTATATTCTTTCTTTGTTCTCTTGGCTTGTACGTATGTATGATCCTAGCTTTAGTGCAACGAGTTCTCTACTGGAATATTTAAGACTCACAATGCATGCTTTGTAGAACAAAGACTATAATCTGTTGTATAATGTCCTGTACGTCTCAAAATAAACTGGTTAGGAGTACAGACAAAAATGTTCGGGTATACTGTTAAATCTGATTGAGTGATTCCTTTCCCAATCCATCCTTTTTGTAACGCACAAAATGACTAATTAATGTAAACCCTGTGTTTGATCCTTATATGAATGAAAATTTGATCAGTTAGTGATTTGGACCTGCATCAGTTGAAAGTTTCACGCAAAGCTGGATGCTCTATTTTTCTTTTACAATGACAACTGCTATAAAGATAGATTCCTGGTAAGTATGTAGACATACGACTTGCTCATTCGTAAGAAACACGTTGTTAAGTGCTTAAATTAATTTTACACTAGTCTTGGTTTTCCCCATACTTTCTTCTTCAAACAGACACGCCCTGAGTTCTTCCATTTTCTGCCTTACAGATGCCTCCATTATGAGCATAACCCTCAATATATCAGTTATATTAAGCAATTATTTTATTCAAAACTATTACCACAATTTAGGTTTTACTGTGAATGATGTGTTGACGGAATTCAACTTCTTTGGATTGTTTACTTGCTTGCATCTTCCTCCTAGGAAGCTAAAAATAGTCTGTTGATGGTGCCCTGGATTCTTAAATAATTTTATTTCCTTTCTATGTGCTATATTTTTTATTTGGATACCATACCATTATCTTCAGCCGATTGGTTGGTTTATACGGTAGCATTATTAAGTGACTTACCATAAACATTCCTAAATTGCATGCTGTCCGAAACCGTTGACAAAGATGACTACTCCAAGTCAAGCAAATTAGCCAGAGAAATTTAGTTATAATAGTGGAAGAATTACGACTTGGGTGGGAAGCCCCTAGCTGCAAGGCGCTGAATTGGTCAACAATTGAAGTTCGGACACTTGATGTGACTTTTGAAAAGTTTATTCTACCTGTTTCCTCCTTTACAAATTGCTTCTTATATTACCCCCATCTGAAGCTTGTTGAAGCCTGCAAGAAACCAATGCTTTTAATTCTTTTTGAAAAAGCTCTTCTAGGCGGCTGAGGTTTCTTTGCAAAGTCTAGATCCATTTGTTTATCTTGGTCTTCGTCCCCACCAACCACGTACTTCATCATCAACATAGAAAAATAAAACGCCTCATATATTCTATTCCCTCGGTAAACTTGACCCAGCATCCTCTGCAGTCCCAACTGATGGGTGGATTCATCATTCTCTTCCTTTTCTGTGTTCTCATCTTGCAAAGCTCTGTTCTTGAGGTGACCCATGCAAGGTTCCAATCAACAAAGTGTGGAGATGCAGGTCCTGACATCCACTACCCATATCAGATAAAAGATCAGCACCAGCAGTATGAGTCCCTTCCTGGTTTTGAGCTTCTTTGCAAAGATAACCTCACCACCATCCACTTTCCATCTTATGGAGATTTAGAAGTGAAGTCTATCTCCTATGACACCAAAAACATTCACCTCCTTGACCCCAAAAAATGTGTCCATCATGTCTTTCTGAACCTCAATCTCTCCCTCACTCCCTTCCACTACTTTTATGTTCTTAAAAACTATACATACCTCAATTGCTCAACCACCCTTCTACCTCCTTTCGTGGAGATTCCATGTTTAAGTGCTGCTAGTTATCATGTCTACACAGTTGACCCTGCACTACCAGTGCCAGCTTCATGTGCGGGAGTTAAAACCGTTGCCATTCCTTTTGCATATAGCCCTTATCTCTCTGACAGTAAACTCGGTCTTAGATTAACATGGAGCATGCGTGAACCTGAAGACAGAGAAACAACAAACGGTGCTAGAGGTTCCCACACATGGCGTAACATAGGTAAACTAAACTAAACTTTTATTTTTTCTTGCTTCTTGTTGAAAATTTGGAATGAATATTTTTTACATCTCTGTTTCTTTAGATTATTACTCTTTAGTTTTCGATTTTCTTAACGATGTTATTGTTGTGTTGTGCAGGTATTGGGTTCGGCATGTTTGTTTTTGTGATGGCAATGTTATTGCTTATAAGAACAAAGATTAGTGTTGCCGCGAGGAATAACCATCTGAAAGAAGAACAGTTATTGCATACTTAGACAGATTTCTGGCAGACAGTAATAGACTTTTCAACATTATTCCTGTAGTTACATAATATTTGTTATATTTCTCTTCTAGCTGTACCTGTTACATCTTCCACTTAAATATATTTTGTTCTCATCTCACGTCAGAGGAAACCTACCAATCAGTGTGTATACGATATTGAATGACATCATTTTGTCCTCTTACCACTTCTTCCGCGATACTTCTTACTTCATGTTTGGATCTGAATTAAAAGATTGTTCTTGTTACAGATATTACTACACATGTAAATCATCAATTCGATTCTTGAGTGGGTGAGAGACATTGTATTTTAATGATAAAATGATTCCACGTAACTTAGTCACAGAAGATTATTGATGACATTTTATAGTCAAGGACTAAATAATTTTTTTTGGAACCTGATAAAATTGTCAGTGTTCTATGGGTACAAGAATCAAATTAACCATTTATCTCATTACTAATGAGGAAATAAAAGAAGGGAGATTACACTACACTCAATGAGAATGATGAACAGAGAAGCTAATATATACATACTTAGGGTAGGGGACACCTTTGTGAATCCGTAACAATAAGACAAATAGACGGAGGTAGGTAATGGGAATCGTGTTGAATTAATATTTGAATAATGGCAGCTTCTTCCTGCAATTCTATATAATTTCAACCCGCATTTCCATGTATTTGGAATTTTCAATTTTATGTTAGTTTAGCATTTTCATTTTTAGTTTCAGAATCCATAATTTGGAAATGTTCTAGAATGTATATGAATTATAATATATAATCGGTTGAATTTTAAAATGCAAAATAACAATGAAAATAAAACTAATCTATCCAATCAACATGGTAGGGAATCCAACCACAAGACAGCATCCTTAAAATTAATTATTGTTCGTTTTGAATATTAGAGTTTTGTTCATAAAAAATGTTTTAAGGATAAAAGTACTAAGTCAAGATCTAAAAGAATGAGAATTTATCTCGATTAAAACTGATTATTTCCTTTAATTGTTCACTTTCATTCTCCTTATATTTTGATATTGGAGTTTATATTTCGATATATCCAATAGCTTAAAAGTCGAAGTTAAAAACAATTTATATACTCCTTCTTTCTTTCCCTAAGATATCTTTAAAAATAAAACATCACAAAACTCTAATCTCCAAAGCTAATAATATAAATTTAACCAAAATAAAATTTCACCATTCCATAGGACAAAGGTTGAAATGTATGAAGGTCAAAGATGAAGCTGCCTTGGATAATAGGCTTTGGAGCCCAATTCCAAGCCCTAGCAACTCTTTTATTAAGGCCCATTTAAGTTACCAAAGCCAGAACAAAACATACTGGTTGTTACTCCTCCACCACCACAACTTGCTTCCTCCACCACCCCATTCCCCTTTTACCCTTTTCTTTATTTTTTCGTTCCTATTTTATCCTTATTAAAATTTTAGGGTTAATATTATTTAAAATATCACGTGGACATTCATTCTCTTTATCATTCTTCTCTCTTTCTCTTTATTATTTTTCTCAGGTTGTCTCTTACGTTCCACTACCCTTGGGTTGTCTCTCATGTTCCACTTCTTCTTCTCTTTTATAGAATTGTGACGTGAGAGTGTGGTGGACTTTGTGTTTAATAAGATTGAAAGTGGGGAAAGCAATTCACCTTCAGCCGTGAGTGTGGTGGTGCTTCAAGGTGTTGGTTCAGAGGCGTGAGAGGTTCAGAGGCGTGAAGGTGCGTAATAAAACCCTAAAATATAAACCATATAATCTTTAAACGGATGTTGACATCCGTTGACGGATGCTCACATCCGTTTAAAGATTATACGGTTTATATTTTACAGTTTTTTTATATTATACGGTTTATATTTTACGGACGCTCACCGTCGCACCACTGCCGCACTGTTGCACTGTTGCGCCGCGCACCGCCCCCACCGCCAAACCGCTGAAGGAGGAAGAAAACGAATATAAAGGAAAAATGGAAGATGAGAAACAGATGTGATGGAGTTTGGGTGAGAATCTGAGAGGGTTTGAAGGTGGGTGAGAAGGGGTAAAAAGATAGATTTTAGGGTTAAAGTAAATAATTAGAATTAAAAAGTAAAAAGGTTATTTTTTTTTAATTATAAAAGGTTAGTTTTGTAATCAAAAAATATGTAATAAAATTGGGGAGGTGGAGAGAAAAAATGTGATAATAGAGGGAGTAACACCCAAATATACTTTGTTACGGTAAGATGAGAACAACTTTAAATGTACATAAAGTTTTGGACCCTAAAATTTTCATATCAAAATTTAACGCTGAAAATACGCCTTCATTATTTTGACAAATTATTTGTGTTGCCTTGATCTTCAAAAGGTTTTGTTAGTATATATTATTTTATAAAACATTCACGGATTAAATAAAAAACTATTAAATTAATATATTTACGGATTTATGTATCAATCTGGTTCCAACGAGTGTTTTATTTATTTATTGTTAAATGCCATATCTGCCAACTAGACCAACCACCCAGATAAATAGAACATTTGCTGGTTGGTAGTAACTCGTATTGTGTTCATTTAATCCATTCACATGGAAATTTTCTCCCAATTTTTTTCATCATAAGTCAAAGAAATAAGTGTAAACTGCATCAATTATTTATGTGTTACTCACTTAATTCCTCCTTTGTCATTTATCAATCTTAACAAAAAGTTCTCTATCCGTTACAGCTCATAACACGACTTTCCTTTTCCCAATGAATGAAATTTCACTAGTTTTATTTTATTTAAAATCATACTATTTTATAACATTAAAATATGCATATTTTATGACTCTATTATTTCAAAGAAAAGTTTCAGTGCCTTCATTCTAAAGTCTCTTAAAATCATTAAGTTTAAAATAATAGTTTTCTTTAATTTTAAAATATTTTTCAGGAAATATCGCAACTTATAATTACAAACAATGAAAAATAATATCAGTCATATTGAAAAAAGTCATAAAAATAATTTAGTCTAAATACACGTTAATTAAATATTTTTAATTATTTTAAGATTATGTCGTATTTAATAATATCCATGCTGTTTATATAAAAAAAATATAATGTAAAAATCGTTAACCTAAATATAACTATTAATATTTTTTAAATAAAGATATTTAAATTAAAACCCTTTTAGTTCCCTTTCTTGTCTCGTGCTGCACGCTACCAATCTCAATCCAACAAGTATAGTTAGCAGTTGCTGGTATCCTTCACTAACAGAAAACCTTCCTTTCCTTAATCTCACAGAATCACACAGTCGTTCTGTTCGTACCGTTATGGCTCTTCCCTCAATATCTTTTCTCTTCATCTTCACCTCCTTCATCTTCTCCGTCTCACACTCACTACCCTTCATTGTAATTCACGGTAAGTTTTTTTCTTTTCAGTTTTCCAATCTGTTTATATAACCAGTACATAGTGTTGTTGCTTCTTGTCGTGATTGAACTTACTAGGGAGTTCAATTGTTATTATTTTTTTTTTGTTGAGGTTTTCGTTATGTTATGTCCTTGTTTGATGGGGTTGAGGAAAGTCTCTTCCTTTTGGTCGCCTGGAGATTCTAACGAATCAGTAGATATTTTAAGAAAAAAGAAACTATTTTCATTTTACACTCTTTTTTCTACTCAATTTATAGTTAATCAGTTGTCTTAGATTACGTTTGACCAAAAAATATTAGAGTAACCAGATTCATTTTAGATGGATGCAGCATTGTATTATGGAATTTTTTTGAACTCTGATTTACCTGGTGTGCTTGAATCCTATTTTTGGTATGCGATGCCTTTTAGTTGAATTATAGACTACACTGGTTCTTGATTGCAGGAATTGGGGATCAGTGCTCTAATCGAGGATTGAAAAGATTCACTGAGGAATTGAGCAGCTTTTCTGGAGTTGAAGGATATTGCGTGTATGTTTGTATAACTTTTTTGTGTTAATTTCTTGTAATGGAATTTCTTTCCACTATCTCCCCTGGCCTTTTTTTATCCTTTGAAAGTAGACTGTAATGTAGTGTTGATTTCACCACTAATAAAGTTTCCCTATTTCTTCAGCGAGATTGGCAATGGATCATGGGATTCATGGTTTGTGTCTTTGAAAGAGCAGGTAATAGGTCTGAAGGTTTTGCCTTATTGAGGTACTTTAAGAATTGACTATTTTCTAACTTATCGTGTTTTCCGTGGCTGCAGGCTGATATTGTTTGTGAAAAGGTGATAAAAGGATTTCTGCTATGGTGGTACTTCACATTTCTAGGCTTTTGAATTTAAACTTGCTACTCCACTTCCCACGTGTACAGGTGAAGAAAATGAAAGAATTGAAGGAAGGGTACAACATTGTTGGACTTTCCCAGGTAAAGCATGAGAGTTGGGATTTTCTTCATTTTTTCTCTTGTTATGTTCATGCAAAGTGGACCATAGTGGGATGAGACTTTTGTTGTTGCAGTAGAGTGCCAGAGAGTGCTGATTATTGCTCTATCATATTGGAAAGTATTTGATCATTGTTACATCACAAAAATTTTAAAAAATAAAAAAATCTTTGATGACGTCAACAAAGTGGTGAAATTATATTGAGAGAACCATGTTTGATTGTGGTAAAAACTGAAGTTGAACAGAGTTTCTTAAGCTTTGTTGAATTTCTAATTCATCCAATCCAATAAAATTATAGATCTTAGTGACCGTTCAGCCTCATCAGTGATCTTCTTTTGAATGCCCAGATATTTGTATTCCTCTTTCTTTGCTGACTTACTACAAGCCCTTGTATTATATAATTTTAGATCTTCTGTGATTCATTTTATTAATTTCTCATTTTACAGGGAAATTTAATTGGTCGAGGTGTTGTGGAATATTGTGAAGGAGGACCTCCCGTAAGGATCTACAAGTTTAGATGTGCAATTCTTTTTTTAATTCTCGTAACTTACTGCTTCATCTGTGTTTCTGCATATTCTACTGCTAAGTGTACTTACACATGTTCATAATCAGAAATACACTAGAGAATTATTCGGTTTCCTGGAACTATGAATTAGGAAGTCTGGTCCATAATTGAGAGGCAATAACTCAAATTGTAGGATTTTACTGCTTCTCTATTTTAAAGTGGGGGATTCGGTGCAAAGAAAAAAAGTGACTGGTACCAAGAAAATGAAGAGAGATTATTTCTGACAAATTCATGGTTTGTTACACATGTGCATATGCATTTTTCCATTACAATTGGAGCTTTTTATTATGTAGTTTTAGTTTCATCTTTCATTGTTTCTAATTACGATGACAGAAATAGAAATGCTATTATTTTATTTTCAAAATGTTATTCATCTTTCTTTGTTTCAAAATAATAAGAAATGGAAATACTTTCATGTTCTTTCCAAATGTATCAATTTAGTTCATTCTTATTGTTCTTCTCTTCTTTCTTGCACATTTGTGAAATTATGAGTATTCTACTCTCTCTCTTTCTCTCAGTATTCTTCTTCTCTGTATATTTAGTCTATAAATTCCCTCCCCGTTAACTTATTCATGGGATTTCTTATTTCTTCTTTCTTATTTTTGGAACAGGTGAAAAACTTCGTCTCTTTAGGAGGACCTCATGCTGGTACTGCTTCAGTTCCCCTATGTGGTGTGAGTATCATTGTCATTTTCCAGCACGATACCTTTACAATTTCTGTCTTCTATTGACTTTGGAAATACCATAAGCTATGTCATCAATTTCCTGTCTTAACACCACATCAAGAAGAGATACAAAGAATGTTAGTGTAAATGTTAGAATTGGAATCGAATGCTTAGTATTTGTATTATTTACTGAACTTGTTGGACAATAGCAGAGATGAATACAAAAAGATAAGAGTAAAACTCAAGCAAAAAGGAAAAGAAACTAAACCTTAGTCATCATTGAATACTTGACATTAGCTTAGTTAATTTTTTCCACTAAATTGACAAAGGAAAAAAATTGATTGTTCTGTATCCATATATATGCGCTTCTTCTTCCTTTTACAGCGCACTTTAGATTCACTATTTAGATAATGCCCGGTGTTATGGTTGTTTGCATCATATGACAACAATTAACATTATGTCATGTCTCTGAAAAGTATTGGTTATGCTGCTAATATATGCAAAGGAATAAAATAGAAAAATTCGATATATATTAAACTTCTATTTTGCCTAGTTCTAATGATTTTGAGTGGTGCTGTTTCAACAGTCAGGTATCTTTTGTATTCTCGCGGACCAACTTATCAAGGGAGAGGTTTACAGTAGCTATATTCAAGTATTATTCATTTCCTTCAATTTTTATTCTGTCTTTTGTCAGATCTCTACTGTCTCTGATTTACCTCAATTTTAAAATATTGCAGGAACACTTGGCTCCTAGTGGCTATCTTAAATTACCGAATGTGAGTTAGACTGTGCTAAATATAAGTTGTGATAACTAATAAATAACCTATTTATTTATCTAACAAATGCAAATTGAGTAATAAAAAGTAATCCTTGGTAGTTACTTTGTTTAGTTTTCAATTTCAAATATGTTTTTCTGCGATGGAATAAACTGCTGTGCTTCTTGTCGTTTTTACTCACAATAATTCCTTTTCATGTATCTTAGCTGTTCATTTGCTTTAAATTTGCTCAAAACCTTGAAATTGGTATAAATTTTGATTTCAGGCCATACCTGAATATTTGGAGAACTGTAGATTTCTTCCAGTGCTTAACAATGAAATACCAGACAAGAGAAATTCCACTTACAAGGAGAGATTCAGTAGCTTGCAGAATTTGGTACTTATCATGGTAAGTCCTCTAAAGTTATTTTTGTAGACATTGTGAAAAGAATATAGCTAATTTACTTCATGAGGAAAAATTACATAATTATCTTCTTATGTTGTACATTAACAGTTTGAGCACGACACTGTTTTAATACCAAAGGAAACTTCCTGGTTTGGATATTACCCAGATGGCTACTTCAACCCGGTTTTACCTCCACAATCAGTATGATCCTTAATTCAACCTTGTTTTCTTATATCATGTACTTGGAAGTGACAGTTCATCAAAAAAGCAAAAATAATTAGGTGACACCTTTGTAAAAAAAACAACAATTCTGCAAAACATTAAAGTACAAACGTTGGTCCAAGGTTTCTTACTATAATAGACCTATTGATTTTATTATATGGTATTAATCTGCTTCACAGACACAACTCTACATTGAGGATTGGATAGGCTTGAGAACTCTAGATGAAGCTGGTAAACTTCACTTCGTAAGTGTTCCAGGAAAGCATCTTGGAATCTCCGAAGCAGATATGAAAAAATATGTAGTGCCATATTTGAAGGATCAAACATCCCGCCAAGAACATAGCATCAATAAAGCAAGGTTAAGAATGCGAGGAGTTAATCAGAAAGCTATTCAGAAACCATCAACCACTCCATTACTTGATGGATCATTGTCATATTCGTGGCCTGCACCATTCAAGGCTTTCATTGGTGAATTGATTGGCATTAATGTAGATGAATCTACATGAAGGAAACAATCGCATTGAACTTCATTGATAAACTAAATCTATTCAATTGAACAAAAATGTGTGTTGTAACTGATCAAAAGAATTTAGTTGCATCATATTAGATAGATATAGCACAAGAGTATATCATATGTTGACATTAGTTTAGTTGATGATGTTCAAAATGCTTCACTTGGAAGGCTTAGCTTCTATCTTTTGTAGTGTTAACACCTAATTTTGTTTCACTTCCTTCCGCCTTATTTTTTTAATACATACTTATATGTATTAAACAATTCAGAATTATGTAGGGTGTTGCTCCCTCCACACGCCAAGCGCTCCTGCACCTCCTCACTATTTTCTTTTATTCCAAAAATACCCTACACCTCCCCACTATCTTATTGCAATGACTTTCCTTTATTGCTACGTGCGTAGGGCGGTACTGGCGCGGCGACACTGGCTGACACGGGAGGTGGAGGTGTTGTACGCAACAGAGATGGAGAGGGAAAGGGTGCAGTGCATGGTGAAGGTCACATGCGGTGGGAAGGTGGGAGGGGAAGTGCACGTGAGGGAGGTGAATCTGGTTATGGAGAACACAGATGGACGACAGCTGAGTGGGAAGGAGGGTGTGGCGATTTTGCTGAGAGGGATGGAGTGTGGAGTGAGGAAGAGAGTGGATGATGAGAGGGAGGAGAGATTTCAGAAGTTCGGATGAAGGATTCGCAATAAGCAAACTGACCTATGAGATGGTTACAACTTTCTCGAGTTCTATTCACATCCTACTGCTTAGAAAGTTTTGAAAAATTAGGCGATATTCGTGCACAGATGTTGATATTCATGCACGAATGTTGTCATCCGTTTAACGCATATTCACATTTCTTTTAAAGGGCAAAAAAGTAATGAAGAGGTGCATGGAGTCTTATGTGGTGGTGGAGAGAGTAACTCTCTTATGTTTAGTGTCGGGCCAAATGTGATGATAGTCTAATTATTTCTCCTTGCACCTTCATCCATTTCTGCCTGCACCTTCATATTTTTTAAAATTCTAAAATTATCCTTTGCAATTTAAAAACCTCTATACTCCGTTTTTCGTATTTCATTATATTTCAAAATTGGTTGAAGAAAAACATAGTTTTGAGACTATTTTTTAAATGTAGAAGTATAGAAATGATCGGAGGGGCATGGAGAAACAGCCTAATAGTCATAGAAATTAGGCCAAATGTGGAAAATAGTCATAGAAATTGGGCCCAAATTATTTTTGGTTTAATGATGATAGTCGTTTATCATTTGTTTAACATGGATCCAAACACTTAATCTAAGAACCATTTTGGGGTGTTTTTCTGTTTACCCAACATATTTCTTTTGTATCATCTCCATCCAATTTGGAACTGATATTACATTGTAAAAAATATTTCAAAATAAATAGAATTGATCCAAGAAATGTGTTAACTGTAGAAAATCATATTTAACATTTTAGTAATGGTCTTTAATTTCTTTAAAAGACTAATAAAAATACTCCTTTCATTCATAATCCAAAGCATGTGCGTGAACACACCATAAAAGAGAAGCATATCTTAGCTAAATATATCTTTAAATATAAGTTAATTATTTCAATCTAACGCAATAAAAATACTATTTGAAAAGTAACCAAAATGTGCTTTAAAATTAATGGTATATTAGTATGTTACACCTTCGTAGCATTTTGACAAATTGATATTTATGTAGTTTTATCACACGTGGTTCGTGCAATAACTTTCTATAGGTTCTTTAATAGCGTGTTGAAAATTAGTGAATATCCAGATGTTGTTATACGAACAACTGTATTACAAATGCATAATTTTAAAAGTTGAAAGCAAAAAATATTTGTGAAAAATTATACATGTAAATTCAAAACTGGCGTTGCTTTATTTGAACCAAATATGCATTACAATATGTTAGTGATAATAAAAGGGCATTAAACCCCTTAATAATGTGATTTTAGGTTTCGATGATTGATTTGATAATCCATTATTTTTAGAAGGGTTTCTACTTTCTTACTTATTTTATGTCAAACAATTTGTTTTCCTCAGATTTTTTTTATTGTTTTGCAAACTAAGAACGTTAGGTAAAGGTGAAAAATATTTAGTTGTAATATTTCTTACCAATATTTCGAATTTAACATTTGTGTGCAGTTCCCAACTTTTACCAGTGAAGATAATGAAAGAAATGAAAAAAGAGAGAATGAAATATCTTAACACTTACTAAATATTTTTACAAAGTCGAAATCACTCTCTAAAAACTTTACGAGAAGTCTTTCTTTGTGTTTTTTAGTTTTCAATTCAAAATATTTTTTCTATGTTTTTAGATATTCTCATATGTTTATCCGTATTTTGAAATATGTATAGGTTTATATGTCAATTTAAGATGGTTAATGTGTTTGCAAAAGGTCATGTATGTTCATTAAATATAGTAATAAATATTGAAATAAATACATAATTATTTCGTGAATAGTATTATTTATACTGAATTATGAGTTTTTATTAATTGGGTTTTACTTGTCTAGTGGTTTACTTTTGTTAATTTATTTAGGATTCTGGTAATCTTCTTACGCCTTCACATCTCTTAATTAGTTTTATCTCGGTTAGCTTTTATGGATATTTTTAGTGACATGATATTACTTTATTAACTCCGAAATAATCCTAATCATATATAATACACTAACTTACCAAATGTGATCTAGGTGAGAGTCTTGTTGTGTAAAGAAAATTTATATTTTTTAATTACTTTATCATCCTTTCATAGGTATAAATAAATTAAAATATGTGTATATCAAAATCCTATTTTTCATAAGGATCCAAACTTTGGAAGCTCTTTAAATAACAATAGTAGAGAGGACGACAAAAAAAAAATCTCCAACTCTTAAATCTCCTGTAGCACCAATATAAAAAGCTTTAGGAAATTCATAGATATTCTCCCAGCACCAATAATAGTAACTTGGAAGAAAGGGTTTTAGTAAAGCAAACAAGCAAGAATAGCCCCAACATGTATGTATAATATGGTAATGCAAGTAGACCACGTTTTACTAAAAATTAAAACATCCTCAGTAGGGGACACACTGCAAATAGAGTACCTTACGCATTATTATTCAAACCTAACAGGGTGGCCCTCTCATGCTCTCAACAAGCCACCAACTATCTTTCTTAACCAATTCCATGTGGGCCTTCCCATTATTTTGGGTTCCGATACTTCGATTTCAACACCACTTCCATCAACACAGAAAACCAATTCCTACGCAATATATTCATATACTAATCACATTCGAACCTTTCATCATTTGAAGAATCAGCAAACCAAATCATTGGGTTAATGCCACCCAACGTTCATGCTGCATCCAATAAACAAATCGGCTACTCCAACATCATCAAATTTATAAATAATCATTGCACCATCATGTCCCATAATACACAATATTCTCTGCTGTTCCTCCATTTTTAAATCCAAGCTTTTCCACCCGCGAGGATCAAATCCTGCTTTAACCAAATACTTATACAAAATCCCTTTCTTATTTCCGACCATACCCTTCATTTGTGAAGGTTTTTCAGAGAACATGGCAATGGGTACCAGAAAGAAAGCAATGCACGTGCAAGGCAACATGAAGTGAATCATGGATTAACGATATAACCCAACCAATTAAATCATTCGTTTAACCGCTAATCACATGATTACCAGCTCAGCCGCTCACATGGCCACGTCTTTAAAACTAGCTTGCATTACAATATCATAGTATCATAAACCAAGTTGCCTCTGCAAATGTTCCTTCGAGTGGTCTTGCACATGCACGTGTGGAGAATCACACAATCTAAGACTGTGGGAAACTCCGTTTTTTGGTTAAGAAAGTGTGAGGAAGGTAGCTTCAGGGAAAATCGCCATTAGGTATAATAATTACGATAATCATCATCATTACATGGAAAGTGAGGTTTGACCGTGGACCAGATCAAGCAAACACTTATTCATTATAGTTTCATTTAAGTATTTAATCAGTATGTATGCTTTTTTAAAGACATTTACTACTAGTATATGCTTTATGTGTTATATATTAGTTTAATACGTAGTTAATATATAGTACAAGATGAAATTGGACAGAATAATTTTAAAGAAAAGTACACGTGGGATAGACATTCTACACGTGCGCTTCGGTGTCCGTCGGCAGCAGTTGGACATGGAAATTGGTGAGACAAGTAGGATCCATGTGGGTTACTGACAACCCGAGGTGAAGGACATGCACAGCATTGCTTTTGCAACCATGCAACACTGTTAATAAACTTTGTTTTATTTTTTAATTTTTGCTTTTCCCCAATCATTAATTATTATCTTGATGGGCAATATTATTAAAGTTGTCTCGTAATGTTAATCAAAATAAACAATTTTTTTTTGGAACAATGGAAATGGAAATGGGTGAAACAAGAGGAATTGTATTAGCATTAGAACATTAATCTGTATTAAAGAAAAAAAAACACTGTAAAAACCAGATACATTTGAACCTCGAATTTAAACTTGATCATGGCGACATTATGGTACGAAAATGCGATATAATGATTAAGGATGAGATTACTGTGGACGAAGGAGACAATAATCAAATAGCACCATCATTTGTTTCCGAGGGAGGAGGAGAAAATAAGCACCATTAGTCCACTTTTAAAGCTATTCCACTCTCATATTTCCAAAGAAAACAAAAACGACGTGATAAGTCATATATTGATTTTCGGGGAGAGAATAGAATGGTCGTTGGTGCAATCTATTAATTGTTGAAGCATGATCATCTTTGACAACGAATATACTATTAAATAAACAAGTCATACTTGTAAAAACCTTGTAATTGGTGTTCGTACGTTGTCGTTGAAGATGCTGACTAGATTACGATATTTTTATAAGATGAACCACCCCAAATTTCTGGCCTTAGAGATACATATCGATGATAATGTGAGTTGACACCCCCTATCGTAATTTGGTTGGCCTAAGTCAATTTACATCTCTTTTAGACAAAAAAAGTAGTGTTATTAAAATGGTTCGATTCGTTGTTATTATACTATCTCCATTTTCATCCTGTTTTCTTATCTCTTTTGTCGCGATAAGAACACAAAGGACAGAACATGAATATAATATTATAATACTCACAATGTTATTTTCAATTAAACAGTTGAGTGTTATACCTATGTCGATAACTTTTGTTTTCTTTCCAATTAAAGTTTATGTTTCAGTAATTGGTATTGTACTTTATATATTATTTGGGTACAGTGTTATAGTGCTGGTTAAACTGTGATAGTGCATATTGTGTCCATTTTTGAGCGATGAGAAGAATCCCTTTTACTTTAGTTGCTTCTTCTTGGAATCGTTTTTTGTGTCATGATTTGCAAATAAGATCTTATTGTCACATAAGTTGGAACCAAGTTATATAGCGTAAAAGATCTAAAGTTATACACCGACAGCTTCGCGATACTAAAGTTGATATTAAAGTGCACTTTCTTTGTGCATGGTAAAGTTGGATTATTGTTTAATTATTTAAACAAGAGATATTGGGTTCCAAAGTTCAAGTGGCCTTTAACTCAGAATTTTAAGGATTTTATCTTTTTTTAATTTAGGCAAGACAACAAATATGATAACATAAAAGGAAAGGAAAACGTAAATCTAAGTTATTTCATTATGTACATTTACATCTAAAACTCACACAAACGCATACAAGATGAATAATATTAATGATAATAATAATAATAATTTATTATTATTATTATTATTGTTATAATGGATAATGATATGAATTATATATAGTAACCTTTATAATAGAAAAAAAGAAAAAAATTGTTAAATAGTGATATTGATTATAATTGTTAAAAAATGGAATTCAAACAAATAAAATTTATTACAATGAAAAATTGAACCGATATTTTATTTGTTTTTTAAAATTAAAATGGTCGTTGTATGGTATAATAAATTTATGAGATTATGTTTTACAATAAATTAGATAAATTTTTTATTATATGAATATCTATTTTTATTGTTGATACGATTGAAATTGTTGATAATGGAAGGAGTGTCATAATTTATCATGACATGGCTGTGAGAGAAGTCACTGACAGGCGTAATACGATTGGTGGGGCAGATAAAATCGAAACGAGATTCTTACGAAGGAAGACATGACTAAGTGCGGTGTGAAGTCTAATCAATTTGGGTTTGTACGCGCGCGTGTACAAAGGCTCCCAACTGAAAATTGTAGCGTCCGTTGTCCATAACCACAACTGCCACTATTTATTTAGCACCAAAACCGGTTAAAAAAAATAAACAAATTATTTTTAAATCATCCTATAATATTTTTATTCAAAAATAACAAAGAATTGAACATAATGATATTTCTATCTCGTCTTCAATATTCAACATGAATCGTTGAAAACTCTTATAATAATATAATAGCTAAAGATTTTATTGATTAAATCCGTGAAAAATAAGGGCAGCCGATAGAACGGAAACGACAAAGCAGGGCAAGTTCGTAATTTAACTAATCTCCGCATATATCTTCTATTGTCCACACCCACAACTACCACTGTTTAGCACCAAAACCAGTTAAAAGAATATTTTGAAATCTTTCCATAATAGTTTTATTCAAAAAATAATAAAATTATGTATACTAAATATATTTATGTTGTGTTCAATACTGAATAATAAATCGTTGAAAACTCTTATTATAATATAATAGCTAAAGATTTTATTGATTAAATCCTTGGAAAAAAAAACGCAGCCATGGAACGGAAAGGACAAAGCAGGGCAAGTTGGTAGTTCAATCCATCTTGGCATATAAATCCAAAGTCGAAAACAAACACTGTGGCATGAATGAATAAATGAACATCACAGAATCAGAGTCCGGAGTTCACGCGCGCATCACGTGAAGAACGGACCCAACGGGAAAACATTGGCCCCATAATTCTATTGTCGTTAACAGAGTGAGTTTCTATTATTGGATGCTCAATCATAATTAATTGACACAACCTTTTTCACCATTCAACTTTTATATTTTCCTTCACTGAATAATGAAATTGGTACAAGAATAAGTTCATCCCTTTTTGACTTCTTTTATAAACTTCTCCCATCTCTTTTTAAGGAAAGAAATACATGATTCATCATTGTTATCATACTTCCCTGCCACAACCACACCACAATTTGCGCCAAAAACTGCAACCTAAATTTTAATCTTGTTTTTAATGTTAATGAATAAATAAAAAGTTTTACTAATACAATTAAAGTATACAAATTAAGTTTATTTATTGAAATTAATTATCCACCTTATCTATATTAGTCCTTGTTGATCTTGAAGACAGTAAATTCTGACTGCAAAAATGGTACTGCTATCTCAATTTCATCATGGTGTTTCATCTGACTTCCGTTTCAGCATAAAAGTAAACACCAATTCTCCCCGAATCCCTCGACAAAACGCCATTGTACGTGCTTTTGGAGACCATTTATAAACTCCTTCCGACAAAGAAAACACTTATGAAACGTGAAGATTTTCATTACCATCTTCTGAAAAAATATTTAAAATGTTAAAAATTACACTCTAGCATGGAACTAAAGACATTATTGATTAACATATGCACAGTAAATGCGCCTATATATCAGTTTCTCTTTGGCTCCATGAGTTTGCTCAAATCCTCTTCATGTTCAGCTTATTTTCCGGTTCCAATCACTATTTTTTACGAGAAACCACTTGTAGTGTCGCATGCTTACCCATACACATACCATTGTATATATCTCATATTTAAAAAAATATTTTATTTTCGTAGTTAATCCCCTTATCATGCATAAAACCATAAAATTAATCCTCATTTAAGAGTGAAACAATTATCATCACCATTGTCGTAGTCATGTTTATTATCTGTTAAAAAATTGAAAAATGAGAAGCTTAGTATTCATGAATACTGATGCTAATGAGCAATAGTTGTTTTGTTGTAATATAGACCTGATGGCCCTGGAGTTCAACTCATCATTCGACAGAGGAATTTTCTTAATGCCTATTAATAGACCTATTAATGGCACGCGTGTAAAGAATCTATAATGCAAAACTTGCTGTCAAAACCAGCAAATTGCCCAGTATTCAAGATGCGAAGCTTTGTAGAATAAGTCTGTATCTTTGAATTTTTTTTTTTTGTCAGCAGATATTTTAAAATTAAAAAGAGAGAGAGTATAATCTAGTACGCTATTACATAAATTGAAAAAAAAGAAAAATTCTTATAAAAGAGCTAGAATTAGTTTAACTTTAAACAGGGTATCGATAAATTAATATGGATTTTTAAGAAAATTTTTAGGGTGAGGAGATGAGAAGAAGAACATATTTTGTGGTTGTGAAAGGAATTGAATCGATTCGTGGGAGGAAAGGTGGAATGGAAAGAAAAGAAAATAGAATAGAATAGAATAGGGAAAGATGGAAAGTTCCTACGTGGCGTGGTCCAGTGAAGAAGAAAATGGGTGAGTGGTGGTAAGTACTGAATAATGGAAAATGAAAAGGAAGGAGTTCAAATGATTGTGATGAGGAAGGTGTTGGTGCGTGAAGGGACAAAAGAGGGCGACACCCACGAATTTGTCCGAGAAGTGGGGCCAGCTGTGGAGGTGGAAGCGGTGGTTGGAGCACGTGTGATGGAGGAAGCCATGTTGGTCCACGTGAGTTGGGGCAGCTCAGGTTTTTGTTCCACACCTTCCTTCATTTTCGTAGACCCTCTTTCCCACGTGAACTCGACTCATCCCTGTCCCCCCTTCAAAATAATCACATCCATCACATGATACATTGCAACTGCATAACATAATGAAAGTAATAATAGGAATCGGGACCCACTCAGGGACATGGTAAATAATCAAAACCTTATTATCAATTTCCTTCTAATCATGGCCATCTGCTGTGTTTCTTGATTTCGACAACAGGTGATGGCGGTAAAGCGTAAAACAAAGGGCGACGATGGGGTCCCTACCGTCGACGTTTGACCTCAGCCGTTGATGTAGGGGAACTTCCATTTCATTCAGGTGCAACCTGCCCCACCTCGTTAAATGCTCAATAATATTTCTGATTAGACAGACATCAGAATGGAACAAATCCACTGCCTTTCATTGTGTTTTCTTGCTGGATTCACTCCTCAAGGAATAATAATACCTTTACCGTCTATTTTTCTCCCAGACACCTCTCTTTCTTCTTCATTCTCATCCTCTAAACTTCAACGCTTTCTCCTAACATTCAAATTTCAATTAACTGTGTTCCCACTTTCAAACTCGCATCAACGTACTCAGCGTCAACCCTACCTATAATGCCTTTTTACTATTACTACACTCGATGTCAAATATTCATTTTTATAACTTCGATATTCTAAATTCGAACAACTTGCCTAAGCTGTCAAAAGTCAGAACTAAACCTTAAATTTGTTTTTTCAATTTCAGTTCCCACTTTACCACTGTTTTCTTTCTTAATAGTATTTAACATAGCTGATCAGGATTTAAGTTTCATCAGATTTGTATAATGAAAACAGATATAAATAGTATTTTAGTGTGGGAGATGTTTTCTTTTTTTGTTTGATAGTTGAAATACTTTGTACCTTTCAACAGTATTTCGTAAAATATAGAGCAGGCTGGGTTATACACGTTTAGATTATGGTGATGATAATAATATAAAAAGGAAGTGTTTATGTGGAACAGTAGCATCTATATTTGAAGTGCATGAAAGGTTGTGTGTAGGAAATGGTGAAAAGGCAAAGAAAGAGGTTAGAAATGGAGGTGGGAAATAATAAGGAGAGAGAATGGAAGTTGTATTATTTGTGGGGCAAAAGCCATGATTCAGATAATTGGAGCTTCCTGACATAAAGTCATGATTGAACTCTCCACTCCCACCCATTTTCCCTCCTTTCTATATAATCCCTCCACACACATCTCTTCTCCACTTCATACTCACCCATTAACTCTCTCACAATACCTCATTCATTTCACCCAATCTCTCACCAAAATCCAATTATCTTCTCTCACAAGGCTTATCACGTTATTTGAGATGACGGCTGAAAAGGAGGATTTGGGTTTGAGTCTAAGCTTGAGCTTCCCTCACAACGCTCCAACTCCTCTTCATCTCAGTCTTCTCTCCACTACTTCAACTTATTCTTCTTCTCCTTCAAGCCACAACCTTCACAAACCCTCTTGGAACGACCCTTTCGCTTCTTCAGGTGCGTATCATCCCATTCCCCAACCTTCGGTTCTCTGTCCCGTGTTTGTTTCCAGATCTGCTCCAATTTCCTCACACTCTTCCTTTTCTCTTTTACTTTAACCACGTAGTTTGCTTCTTTCTCAAAGAACAAAACACCTTAGCCCTATACTTTCTGACTTTTCTCCTTTTACATTTTCCACAACTTTTACTATTCTGCACTCCTTTTCACTTCTTTCCATGCTCGTTCAAAGCTTCCTAATTTTCCAAAACATCTCAACTTTCTTCTTTATCGATTTCTGTTTTTCCTAAACGGTGTTTCTTTTGGCATGCAGGTGAAGCTGGATCGTTCCTCCGCGGAATCGATGTGAACCGGTTACCTTCTGCGGTTGATTGCGAAGAGGAAGCGGGTGTCTCGTCTCCAAACAGCACGGTTTCCAGCGTGAGCGAAAAGCGTAGCGAGAGGGAAGCCAATGGGGAAGAAGAGCACGACACAGACAGAGGTTGTTTCAGAGGCATCAGCGACGAAGAAGAAGGTGAAAATTGTAGAAAGAAACTTAGACTCTCCAAAGACCAATCCATTATTCTGGAAGAGAGTTTCAAAGAACACAGCACTCTTAACCCGGTAAGTGACAAGGTTCCGATCAATTTCGTACATGCTATGTCCAATGTGTATGTTTGGTTTGTTTTTGTTTTTGTTTTTGTTTTTCTCTCTAACGTGAGTGCGTGTGTTGCGTGCAGAAACAAAAGTTGGCACTGGCGAAACAGTTGGGTCTTCGAGCAAGACAAGTGGAGGTGTGGTTCCAGAACAGAAGGGCAAGGTGGGTTCATTTCATTAATATTTGTTCGTGTTTTAGTTTGTGTTGTTGTGTGGTCTTTTTCACGACAAAAAATAAAGTAAATTAAATCGAAAACTAATTTCAGGACGAAGCTGAAACAAACGGAGGTGGACTGCGAGTTTTTGAAGAGGTGCTGCGAGAATCTGACGGAGGAGAACAGAAGGTTGCAGAAGGAAGTGCAAGAGCTCAGAGCATTGAAACTTTCCCCACAGTTTTACATGCACATGACTCCACCCACCACTCTCACCATGTGTCCCTCTTGTGAGCGTGTCGCTGTTCCCCCTTCCGCTGCCGTTGATACCGCCGCGCGTCACCGTCACGTGCCCCAGACCCACTCTCGGGCCTTCCCCATTGGCCCATGGGCCACCTCTGCCGCTCCTATTTCACACAGGCCCTTCGATGCGCTCCGTCCCAGATCTTGACTCGCGGAAAGAAAACGACAAAATTAAAAAAAAAAAAAAAGTGGGGGAAACGGTTGCAATAGTATCGGAGCCATGAATTCTGCGTTCAAAGTGTGGTCTAAGATATGGTGGTTAGGAAAACTGATTTTGTGGGTCTCAAATGTTTTGTACCAATTGACCCTTCGTCTTTTCTTCTGGGTTTCGGGAGCATGACCTGGTCTAGCTAGTTTAGTTAGGTTTTTTTAGTCTCTAATACTTACTGCGTTAAAAAAAAAACTCTCGGAGGAGACTTTGTTGTAAAGTTCAATGGTCTTGATTAATTAATTAATTAATTAATTATATGTAATATAGCTTTGTTTTTGTGTAAGCAGATTTTGTTCTCGTATAAAGTCAAAATTTTTGCATGTTGAAAAGATCCTGAATTGATTTGGATGATGCTGGAAATAGTGGGGCTAACTACGTGTTTTCGGTACGAATTTGACAAAATAAAATGGGAATTAGACCTTTAAAAGGAGTTTGCCCTGAATGACCAGACAATGGTTCAAGAAATTTTGGTGAATATGGGTCCCAATTCAATTTCAAAGTTCTACATGCTTGTTTTATTAAAATTTCCTTCTCTCTCCCTCGTAGGCCTATCAGGCTATTGTCTGGTTAAATTGGTTAATAAAAATGTCTTGTAAGGTGTGGTTCCCAACATTTACTCCATCATGTTCATCTCGACTCGTTAAATCTAAATACTTTCTCGTAAAAGCTAATGTTTCGGTAAGAACTCTTGCTCGCATAAACAACTATGACCAAATCATCTTCACAACTACAACAAGAAATCAAAATTTCTGACACTTGTTATGCTCTGATGTTTCGGTGTTGCGTGACTGTATTTTAATATTCGGTTAAATATATGAATTCGTTTTATTTTAAATTTTGATATATTTTTATCTTTAATTTTAAAGGAATAATGAATAGATATGATCATTTAAATTAGAATATATTAAAGATATAAATAACTTAAACATTATTAATATTAATTTGTAACCTTTTCAAACTTAAAATAAGTATGGATTTATGTTTCAAACTAATTTAAAGTAAATTGAGAACTAAGGTAATGTTTTACTATTGGGGTGGAATTATGAAAGTCCTTAAATCTTACATGAAAAATAATATGGATCTAAAATAGGTGTCCAATGTTTTAAGGTTGTTTCTCTTTGCACATCCACCTTATATTCTCCTGCACCTCCACATCTCAAAAGTAGTATCGATTACGTTTTTTATTTCAAAAATAGTTTTACATATTTTTTAACGGATTTTAAAATTGATGAATAATTTTTTCTTCGTTAAAATTTTAAATAATTTTAATAAATTTTAAAATTTGTTGAAAAAAATAAATTTTAAAAATCATTAGAAGAAAATCTTTCAACAAATTTTGAAATCTATGGAAAGATTTTTCAAATGCTTCAATGAATTTTAAAATTTGTTGAAAAAAAATTCAAAATATATTGAAATACAAAAGGATTTGAATTACACAAGGTGATTTTGAAATTTTAAAATATTTGAAAATACATAAAGAAAAGGATGGAGGTCTGGAATTTTAAAAAATATGGACACACCGAGAAAGAAGAGAGTTGCTTCCTCCACCACCCCAAATGCTTCCTACACCTCTCTATTACTGTTTTTATTCCAAAAATATCCTATTTTAATTTAATTTTTATCCTTTAATTTTATTTACTTTTTTTTAAAATGGACATGGACATCCGTTTTGTACATTTGAAACAATGAAATGCAAGAAGCAATGTTTCACATAATTATATAAATATAACCCATTATCGGTACCCTACCTACTACCACTTTGCTTTCCTTGCATTCTACCCTGGGTCCTTAAGGAATATAACAACTTTGTTTCTTCTGAGTCTTGCTCAATCATTCTTTTTCCGTAATTTCTTCTAAAGGCATATGATGAATTGAGTTCAAGACAATTTCTTCAAATATACATTCAATACACTAGAGGTTCTGTAGAGAAATGGAAAATCCTTTTTGCTTTATACCATACAGGTTAAGTCATGTTGTAATAAACTAAACCTCAGTTTATTTCTGACTGTAACATTGGGAAGAAAACCCGGCTGTTAGCTGATCTACCTTCCTCCCGGCAACCCTTATGTTAGTCCACCACTCAGAGCCACTACCACCAGTACCCGAAACAACTCCTTTACTGGTGTCAAAATTGAATTCTTTATAACAATTTACAGAAATCTGCTTATGGAAACATTGTTCTCCTTCTCCAACACGGTATGACTTGTTATCTATTTTTCTCTATACACACATTACAACTAGTATCGGTGTCCCTTTGCACCCTTTCTCAGTCAACAGGGTCTTTTCCCAGTATACACTGATAGGACTCTGGTATATTTCAAAGCAATACCCCAAGTTTATTAGCAAGACACCGAGCAACGTTTTCTCCAATTAATTCAAATGAAAACTCTGTGATCAACCAATGTTGCATTACTTGGATGTCCACTGTTTGAGTTAGCAAGAGTTGCTACCTTAGAAATCTGATTTTCCACATAGATGTTTTGATTGGTTGATTCAGCACCATCGGGTGTCAAGCAGCCATAACCTAACCTGGATTCATGCCCCATACCATCAGGTGCCCCACATCCGTTGAACGTGGAAGGATGTCCGACATCCGTTGAAGGTCAAACGAATATCCCACATCCGTTTTGGCCTTCACGGGCTCTATTGAGGCGATCACCAATAGAACCAGCAGAATCGACTCCTTACACCAGGGATCATAAGTAATGGAAGCAATGAAACCCAGAAGGAAAATAGGGAAGAGACAAATGAAGGGAAGAAAACAAAGGAAAAAGGGATGAGAGGAAGTGAAACAGAAATAAGGGAAGAGAGAATCCGTGAGAGATGAGGTGTAGTTGTGAGTAAATAGTAGAAGTAGGGTTTTCAAATTTATTAAAAAATCATAAATGGTAAAAGTAAAAAAGTTTTAACCTAAGGATAGAATTGAAATTAAAAGAATTTGGGGAAGTGTAGGAAGTAGGGTGTGGTGGTGGAGGGAGCAACACTCGGAAAGAAATGGACGTAGGTGCAAGGAAATACAAACCATGTTTTAATATATATGAGCCCAAAGAAAATTAATATGGACCTAAAAAGAATAAACAGGATAGCTGCTCCCTACACCACCACAGACTACTTCCTCCACTCCTCCTCTCTCATTCCTCATTTGCCCTTCAGTAATATTTATTTACCGGGATTAATTTTCACCAACATTCCAATACACCCCCACACCCCACCCCACATCTGTCAATGAATGTCTAGATCCATTCAACTTTCCCACTATTAACATTCATCCTACTTACTCTTTCCACTACAAAAGCACACGTAAGTCAAGGTCTTCTCTTTATCTAACATATGGCCCCACATAAGGAACACACCTAGTAATTCACAAATTCAACTACTACAAACACACTGTGTATGTACAACACAATAGAACTCGTTAGTGTTTAAATTCTCAACAATTCAATTAATGCATTCTTATATTTGCTTTCATCCCTTAAGCATATTTCAACCCCTTCAACGAGAATGAGACAAAGATAGAGTGGGGGTGGGCTGCAGAGAAATAACGAAAGGGAGAGAAAGAAAAAAAGGGAGAGTAGCGGGTGGGTAAGAGTAGAGAGAAAGTGAAAGAAAGAAAGAGAAAGTGTGTGAGGTGGGGCAGAGAAAGAGAGAAATAAGAAATAAGAAAGAAAGGGAGGAGAGATGTGAGAGTATTGCTGCTGAGTAAAGTGAAAATGAGAAATAAGAAAGGAATTAGGGTTTTAACATCAAGTTAAAAAGGTAAATAATGAATATAAAAAAATAATAATTTTGGAATAAAAAAAAATTGAAGAGATGAAAGGAGCATGGGTGTTGCTCCCTCCACCACCACACCTTTCTCTCTCTACCTCCCCAATTTATTTTAATTCCAATTATATCCTCAGATTAAAATTTTTTACTTTTACTATTTTAATTTATTTCAAACCTAGTTCTCCTACTCCTACTTTACTCCTGTACCCAACCTTTCCATCTCTCATTTTTGTTTAATAATTTGTCTTTCGTTTTACTCTGCAACCCAATCTGTCTTCTCCATTTCACTTCTCCTCCTCCGTTTCTTTCTACTTCATTTTCCTTACATTATTAAAATACATTAAAAATATATTCAAAAATAATAAATCAAACATTTAAATTAAATTATTAAAATATTTCCAAAATAAAGAATAAACTAATAAAAGAAACCCTAAAATAAAAAACGTATCTTTTAAACGGAGGTGACATCCTTCAACGGATGTCGACATCCGTTTTACCTTAAACGGATTTTGACATCCGTTGAAGGATGTCTTAAAGGTTACGTTCTTTATTTTAGAGTTTTATTTGAAAGTTTATTTAAATACGCACCTTGAGGAAGCAAACCACTCCACACACTGCACTACGAGAGCGACACTGCACCACCAGAGGGAGACTGCTTGATAATTCTTTCCACCACCACGAACCTTTGCAACTTGTAAAAGAAAGAGAGGAAGGATTATAATGTTAAAATGAAAGAAAAATATTTTACTCATAGTGGAATAGGTTGTGAATGAGTAAAATTAAAAAATAACTCCAAAAATAAAATTTTACTTAGGAACAAAATAGTAAATGGGAAGTGGAGAGAGAAAGATGTGGTGGTGGAGGGAGCAACACCCAAGGAACATTAGGGTGGTAGAGGGAGCAACTCTAAAGAAATAGACGTTTAAGCCCAATTAAATTGGGCCGTAACCCGACTCATATACGAACCCATTAAAGTGAAATGTTAGAACGAAAAATCAAAAACAGAAAAAGTGTTTCAAAAACCCTCCAATTCCAATCTGTATTTCCCTCTACGAGACACAGAGTAGTTCTGTTGGGAGCATGGACGCCTTCCTTTGCTGAAGTAAATCCGCACCGTTTTGTAATCTCGCACCTCATTTCGGTCTTCTGTAAAATTTATCTGAGTTCACCGTTTGGTTATCTCTGAGACATGGACAGGCGGCTCAACGGATTCACCGTTCCGTCGAGTTCCAACGGCGGCACCGCCGCAGTAAGATCTTCATCTCCGACGCTGCAACCGAACTACAGTAGCCGACTAGTTCAGGTACGATCTAATTCTCTCAATTTTAACTTCCGCGCTCCTTGTTGCTGAACTACTTCGTAAACCCTAGCTGTCTGTCACCAACATGCTGTTTGGTTGGGAGTTTAGTATTCCTACCTTTTCCTCTCTCATTTCAACTGGTACAGATGTTTTGTTAATGTTTGAATTATGAAAGGCTTCTGCTACTGTTGCTGTTTCTGCAAGTCTAATTAGCCGTATCAGTTTTTATTTTCTTTCATTGAAATCATGCGCTTCAG